>NC_133328.1:409446781-409746781 GCF_042186555.1 Aquarana catesbeiana | reverse complement strand
GAAACATATGTCGGGTTGGCGACATAGCAATGATGTCAGCATGCCCGCTGGGGCACAGGACGATAATTTCTGAATGCCTGATGTATTCATTTTACTTGTGAGTAGAATATTGTTCTTTTAATAAATTTCCTATGCTGAGAAATTGCGCAATGAGCAATTGTGTTCCTTTTTTATATACAGTGGATATAAAAAGTCTACACACCCCTGTTAAAATGTCAGGTTTCTGTGATGTAAAAAAATGAGACAAAGATAAATCTTTTCAGAACGTTTTCCATCTTTAATGTGACCTATAAACTGTATAAACTCAATTGAAAAACAAACTAAAATCTTTTAAGGGGAGAAAGTAAGAATAAAAAATAAAATAATGTGGTTGCATAAGTGTGCACACCCTCTTATAAATGGGGATGTAGCTGTGTTCAGGATTAAGCAATCACATTCAAACTCATGTTAAATAAGAGTCAGTACACACCAACCATCATTTAAAGTGCCTCTGATTAACCCCAATTAAAGTATAGCTGTTCTAGTAGGTCTTTCCTGACATTTTCTTAGTCGCATCCTACAAGAAAAAACCATAGTCTGCAGAGAGCTTCCAAAGCATCATAGAGATCTCATTGTTAAAAGGTATCAGTCAGGAGAAGGGTAAAAAAGAATTTCCGAGACATTAGATATACAATGGATCACAGTGAAGATAGTCATCATCAAGTGAAGAAAAATATGGCACAACAATGTGATTACCAAGAACTGGACATCCCTCCAAAATTGATGAAAAGACAAGAAGAAAACTGGTCAGGGACACTGCCAAGAGGCCTACAGCAACATTAAAGGAGCTGTAGGAATATCTGGAAAGTACTGGCTGTGTGGTACATGTGACAACCATCTCCTGTATTCTTAATTTCTGGGCTTTGGGGTAGAGTGGCAAGTCAGAAGCATTTTATTACAAAGAAAAACATCCAAGACCGGCTAAATTTAGCAAAAACACATCTGAAGTCTCCCAAAAGCATGTGGGAAAATGTGTTATGGTCTGATGAAACCAAGTTTGAACTTTGTGGCCATAATTCCAAAAGATATGTTTGACGAAAAACAACACTACATATCACCAAAGAACACCATACCCACTGTGAAGCATGGTGGTGGCAGCATCATGCTTTGGGGCTGTTTTTCTTCAGCTGGAATAGGGGTCTTAGTCAAGGTAGAGTCAAGGTAGAGGGAATTATGAACCGTTCCAAATTCCAGTCAATATTGGCACAAAACCTTCAGGCTTCTGCTAAAAAGCTGAACATGAAGAGGAACTTCACATTCCAGCATGACAACGACCCAAAGCATACATCCAAATCAATAAAGGAATGGCTTCTCCAGAAGAAGATTCAAGTTTTGGAACGGCCCTGCCAGAGCCCAGACCTGAATCCAAATGAAAATCCGTGGGGTGATCTGAAGAGGGCTGTGCAATCTGACAGATTTGGATTGTTTTTGTAAAGAAGAGTGGGCAAATATTGCCAAGTGAACATGTGCCATGCTGATAGACTCATACCCAAAAAGATGGTGTTTCAACAAAGTATTAGTTTAACCTCCCTGGCGGTATGATTATTTCTGATTTTAGGTGCTGAAAGCGGTACAATTATTTTGCACAGAAATTTGGCGTTTTATATTGTAGGCCTGTAATTCTTAGGAATAGTTCACTTGAATCTGTCCAAACAAGAGTCTAGTAGACATCCCGGGTATGATAAAGTTTGAAAAACGAAATAAAAAATTATAATATAATAAATAACTATAAATAATTATAACAAATAATAATATAATAATAATAAAAATTATTCAATAATGTAATCAAATCAAAAACACTGAAATTTGCTCAGTTGCAGAATTTTAGCTTTTGTTACTTTTAGTGTTTGATGACGGATCTCCTCACAAATCACTATCGCTCAATTCTGCGAGTGATTCTAATTTATTATCGCTTTTTTCTAGCTGCTCTAAAACCACTTTTGATGTAAAGAGACAGTTTTGGTTGCTATGGACAATCTCCAGTTTCCTGGCAGAAAGAACAGTTTTATATATATAAAACTGCATGCAGGACACTGGACAGACCACTAGGGACAAAGGGGATGTGTAGTTATTTGATACAGTACTGTAATCTGTAAGATTACAGTATGCTGTATCTATACTGTGTGTTTCACTTTTGAATTTACCGCCGAACTCCGTCCCCGTGCGTCGCAACGCTCGCAGGGAACGGAGCTCGGCACTGTGAATCGAGCGAGACACAGCGGCTCGCCGATCACAGCGGGGAGACATCGCAGGATCCAGGGGACAAGGTAAGTATGCTCTTCCTGGATTCTGCGATGCAAGCCCGAGTCTGGCTCGGGGATACCGCTTTTGGTATGAAAAATCCAACCCGAGCCAGACTCGGGAATACCGCCAGGGGGGTTAAGGGTGTGCCCACTTATGCAACCATATTATTTTATTTTTTTATTTTTACTTCCCTTCACCTAAAAGATTTCAGTTTGTTGTTCAACAGAGTTGTACAGTTTATAGGTCAGATTACAGGTGGAAACTTTGGTTTAAATGATTTATCTTTGTCTATTTTTTTTATATCACAGAAACCTGACATTTTAACAAGGGTGTGTAGACTTTTTATATCCACTGCACATGCCTGGTTAATGAATGGTGACAACTTACCAGCCGCATTATCAGGTGATCTTTTTGATGATACATCTAACATAAGGGTCTTGTGAAAGACATGTTACCTGCATACCCACAGTGGGGGAGGGGGGGTGTTGCCCACTAATGCGTGGCTAGACCTCTTTTGGGGTCTCCTCATCTGGTAAGCATCCATTCATTATTATACATGGTGGAGCACGGACAAGGGATCACTTGGAGCACTTTTGGACTGTAATAACTTATTACTAATAAGCATGTGTGGAGCACCTTTGTCACCACCAGTATTTGGAATTGGGATTCCTCTGTCTATATCATTTACCATATATCATTTGTATGCCACATTTGAAGATTTGGCATAAATAAGTCACCGGGACCAGATGGCTTGCACCCGAGGGTCCTTAACCGCTTCAGCCCCGGAATATTTTGCCCCCTTCCTGACCAGAGCACTTTTTGCGATTCGGCACTGCGTTGCTTTAACTGACAATTGCGCGGTCGTGCGACATTGCACCCAAACAAAATTGACATCCTTTTTTCCCCCCACAAATAGAGCTTTCTTTTGGTGGTTTTTGATCACCTCTGCAGTTTTTATTTTTTGATTAATTGATTTTTTAATTAAAAAAAATGAATAATAAAAATGCCATAAAACTATCCCCTATTTTGTAGACGCTATAACTTTGACGCAAACCAATCAATATACGCTTATTGCGATTTTTTTTTTACCAAAAATATGTAGAAGAATACATATCGGCCTAAACTGAGGAAAAAAAATGTTTTTTTATATATATTTTTGGGGGATATTTATTATAACAAAAAGTAAAAAATATTTATTTAATATATGTTTATAGCGCAAAAAATAAAAACCGCAGAGGTGATCAAATACCACCAAAATAAAGCTCTATTTGTGGGAAAAAAAGGACGTAAATTTTGTGTGTGTGTAACGTCGCACAACCGCACAATTGTCAGTTAAACGACGCAGTGCCAAATCGCAAAAAGTGCTCTGGACAGGAAGGGGGGAAAATCTTCTGGGACTGAATTGGTTAATGTAGAAAAATGTAAAATAATGCATTTGGGTGGCAAAAACATGAATGCAATCTACTCACTGGGGGGAGAACTTCTGGGGGAATCTAGGATGGAAAAGGACCTGGGGGTCCTAGTAGATGACAGGCTCAGCAATGGCATGCAATGCCAAGCTGCTGCAAGCAAAGCCAATAGAATATAGTCATTCATTAAAAAGGGGATTAACTTCAGAGATAAATTGATAATTCTCCCACTCTACAAGACTCTGGTCTGGCCACACCTGGAGTATGCCATCCAGTTCTGGGTTCCAGTCCTCAGGAAGGATGTGCTGGAACTGGAGAGGGTTCAGAGAAGGGCAGCAAAGCTAATAAATGGGCTGGAGGACCTTAGTTATGAGGAAAAGTTACAAGCGCTGAAAGTATTCTCTCTGGAGAAGAGACGCTTGAGAGGAGATATGATTTCAATGTACATATTCTGTACTGGTGACCCCACAATAGGGATAAAACTTTTCAGCAAGAGGGAATTTAAAAAGACAAGTGGCCATTTACTAAAACCAGAAGAAAAGCATTTTAACCTTAAACTGCGTAGAGGGTTCTTTACTGTAAGAGCAGTAAGAATGTGTAATTCTCTTCCACAAGCAGTGGTTTCAGCAGGGAGCATAGATAATTTCAAAAAACTATTAGATAGGCACCTAAACGACCACAACATACAGGGATATACAATGTAATATTGACATAAAAGCGTGCATACACAGTTTAGACTTGATGGACTTGTGTCTTTTTTCAACCTTACCAACTATGTAAGTAATGCAGCCAGCCTAAGGATCGATAAGCTGCAATATATTATTTTTTGTTATTGTAAATAAATATCTTTTAAGTGTTAAATGAATGTGTGTAATGTGTATGTATCAATTAAATATTGTTTTAAATGAGTATAATTTACTCAACATTTGCCACCAAAAGGCTCATGACGTCGACAAATAACACACCACCATATTTTTGCTTTCTGACATTTATGAGAACCTTGGTAGACATATATGAAGATATTCCATCCTAATGTATATTTGGTATTTTGTATATTTGTATGTATACTTTAGTTTGTAGTTCCCATAGTGTTTATAATCAGGTATTCATGTTCATATTCTTCAACATCTGTTTATTTATCTACATACAAGTGTAAAGGAATACCTTTCCATTAACACTGCGATTAGGCTTTTATTTATAATCATACTAAACACCTACATGCCTTGAGAAATCAAATGTAGACATCAGTATTGGTTTTTCCTGCTTTGTAAATGAACTGTTTCTTTAAGATACCATCTTACAGGTGTTCTGCTCAAACAAAATGAATTCCCAGCCCAGCGGTAATTATAGGAGACCAGAACTCTGGTTTTGGCTCAGATGTATGTTTGGCTTACACACCAGGCTTGGAAAATACTTTGACAGAATCAATTTGTCACCGTTTGGATCTGACTTACAAAAATCTGCTCGGTCTATTCAGGATGTGCCAGCTCATCCCAAAAGACACATCATAGCTTTGCGATTCCGCTTCAGTAATAAAGGAAAAAAGTGATCCTTTGAGAACAAAAAGTGAGGACTCCAATTAGCCAATTGCTGCAGAGACTAATCACACTCAAAGTTGCTGAAGGCATCTTCTGATTTTCTTCCCAGTGGTGGCTTGCTAGCTATCTGGAAGAGTAATAATAATAACTGCCCTCTGTGGGTTATTACCTACTTCTTTGATGAATTTGCCATCTTATTTTTCCATGCATATAACAACATGCTTCCTCTACAGATATCATTAAGATACTACTCACTTCTTCTTATCAGGTAGTTGTTATTAAAACCAGGTTTACTTGAAGCAATTGATAACTACCATTATAACAAGTAGAGCTTTACACATAGCAGCGTATATAGCACACCAGACATCTCAAATTTAGATCCAGTTATCATACTACTCATGGTTGCACATCTAAATGAACTAACAAAAAAAAAAAATCACTTTTTTTTAGTTGATTAAATAAGAATATCTTCTAACTTGGCCCTCCAACTACAGTAAAAATGAATTATAAAAGGAAAAAATACTTACCTTAACATTAGAAACGAATTGAGTAATAACATTCCAAGGCAATGCAGTAAAACATAGTTACAGAAAGCACAACAAATACTTTTTTTAAAAAATATGAATGTATAAATTTACTTTTAACAATACCCACAAATCTTCCATGTGACCTTAAACCCTTACCCCATATGACCTCATACCTTGTTATTGATAATAATAACCTTTTTTTGCATGTCAACTGCTCAGACACATAACAACCTGCTGTATCATACAGCTAACTTCTCAGTATGACCCCCAATGAATGCAAAGGTCAAGGGTGTAACTATGGCTGTATTGGTCCATGCAATTGCTATGAGGCCCAGTGTTTGGGGATCTCAGCCCATTTATTAAATAGGATTGTGAAAATGTAGTGAAAGATCACTTTCATTACTAGCTCAGCAGTATCAGGATTGTGGACATCTTTCCTGCCCACTGATCCACCTACCAGCTTTGATTCTCTTTACCATAAAGGAGAAGCTCCTCTCCTTTGAACCTGCAGCAGCAGTTAATAAGGGGGAAGTGTAGTTTATGAGCACCTTGCCTGCACTTGAAAACTACGAGGTGAACTGCTTTAGTTATAAAGGCCACCAGTGTTCAGTTGTAATAATAGCAGCCCTATAGAAGGGCATATCAGGTTGCACACCTCTGACTACTAATCTCAACTGATCTCACCTCTGACCACCAGTGTTAAAGCCCATCTCTGTTTAAATATCAACCCTGCACCCATCCCTTCCTTTCTCCCACCTCTCTCCCATATGTTGGCAAATTTGATTATAAAAAGTAAAAAACCCTTTTCCCTCACTTAAGTCTGTTGTCACATGACCCTAGCCAGTTCCTGTTGTGGAATTATGGGCCGGTGATCCAGTGCTGTGTTGACCAGTCCCCCTGTGGTGTTGTTATATTATTATTGTTATTTATTTTAGTTTTTTTTAATGCAGGGTCTAGTTATAGCAGGTGGGGGCGTTTGTGGGGAGCTGGAAGGGATGCTTTGCCGGAGCAGAGCTTTAAAGGGGTGTAAATATAGGTGTACTTTTGACCACTGTGGGGTGATTTACTAAAATTAGAGAGTAAAAAATCTGGTGCAGCTGTGCATGGTAGCCAATCAGCTTCAAACTTCAGCTTGTTCATTTACGCTTTGACACAAAAAAATGGAAGATGATTGGTTTCTATGCACAGCTGCACCAGATTTTGCGCTCTCCAGTTTTAGTAAATCAATGTAAGAATTTTGATTGGAGTTTTTCATTTTAACAGTGTATGTGGTTTACGTTAGGAAAAAAACATTCTCTAACAAGTGATTTAATGTATTTTCGAACGACATTCGTCCAGTCATCAAATGTACAAAGAATTTTCATGCAAATGTTTGTACAAATATTCGTACAAATATTTGTTAGAAAATCTGCTGGTGTATAGCCAGCTTTGCACTGAAGTATATTGAAGTAAATTGAGGAAAGGTCTTTTCTGTCCTATCCTACATTGACAATAGTCATATTATTTTCACATAATGTAACAGATTCTGTGAATGGAGGATGGGTAGATAAATGACAGGATCCTCATATACTTTATCTTTTCTAGCAGTAAACAGAGTGTTGTTTTACAAATAAACATTTCATACATGACAACAAAGTCCCAGGGTATTATGGGTTAGCTAAAACTGCTGCACAGCACACATACTGTAGCTTGCTTTTAGGCTCCATTTGTTTGATTGAAACCTTGGACTATGCCTCCTGATACTGAAGAGCCACTGTTGTGATGACTCGTTAAGTTCGGTAAACAATGATAGAGAGTGATTAGTTGTGTCGCCACGCACTTAAGCCACACATCAAGTCAAAACCTGCAGTACAGGCATACCCCGTATGATAGAGAATGGCAGTCTCAGCCTGGATCTCCTCCAGGCCATGCCCCCAATGTGTTTCACGGTGCCGATGGGAATGAGTAAGCTTCAGTGGGCAGAGTGAAACACATTGGGGGTGTGGCCTGGCAGGGGTTCAGGTTGAGACTGCCATTCATCATCATACAGCTGGTTTTGAATTGATGTGTAGCTCCCGAGACACCTAATCACTCTCTACCTTTGCCTGGAGCATAGACGAGCTCACTTCCTGGCCAGCATTCACAGCAGCAGACACAGGACTTCATTATCTTTCAGCCTGAGTGGCTCACACACATATCTCTGTAAACAAGTAACTTGTTTCAGCATAGCTTAAGCCCGTACTAAATTCAATCCATCGATGTACTTCAGTACATCCAGCCTATCAGATTTTTTTCATGCGATCACTGTTGGTGGCGATAACAGCCAGCAGTAATTATTGTGATCTGCCGGAAGGGAAGTCTCTCCACCAGCATAACACAATAGCGCTGTGGGAGGGATTCCCATATCAATACTGACCGTGTTGATGGGAGAATCAAGCAATGTTCTGTCCTTCCACCCATGGTGGAAGGAGAGAAAATTACATAATCTGTGGGCTGCTGTGACACCATATGTCACGTGTGAAAAGAAGACTAGAGTTTAACATACTTGCTAGTGATATTGATGTGATATATTTCCTATTTACCTAAACAAAAAAGAAAACATTGTAAAGGTTATTTAAAAAAAAATCATGACATTAAAAACGAAAGCGAGTCAATATATACAAAACTACTATACAGCTTTAAAGAGACCCTGTCACTTCTCTAGGTAAATACAGCCAACTGCTCCCTGTAACACAAGAAGCTAAAAATTCTTCTTCGGAGGGTGGCAAGGGAAATCTTTGCTGTCTTCATCAGTACCGGGGACTTCTGCTATCTGATGGTTGTTTCCCCCTGGGTGCCATGGTTCTTCCCATCGGCTGCTAAGTCCTGTAGTGGTATAGTGGCTAAAAGGAAGGAACCACATCACCCAACAGGAGACACAGCTCACCACCCACCAGAGAGGTAAATATTCAGCAGGCAGCTGTATATATTCTTACAGAAGCACAGGTACCCTTAAAACAAGCAACGCTTCACACATGCCGTGTTTGAAAAAAGTTACAGCGGTAATTTATCAAGTGTAGGTAGGTAACTTATGGTTTTGCTGCATAGTAAAGCTGCTTTAATATAATGGTCTTTTTTGCAGTGCTTGTAGCTTGTATGGTACATTAGATGAATTTAATAAATATTGCCTTATAAACATAACTTTTTGAGTAAGAAAAGAACATAAACATGAAAAAACCCCAAAGACTCATGAATGACGTACATAGCGTGATCTCAATTTGTCCTCAATACATCAAGAGGAAGCAATATAAAATGTGTCGCTAAATCCATTATATTACTAGTTAATAATTTAGATGAAGTAGTTGGGTTGTTAATATTTCTGTGTCACATGGATTTTTGTATCATGATTGTGTGCATTTCTCAATCTAATTATATGTACTTCCAATGGTTCCAAATGGCAAAAAGAGAAATAAAAGAAAGATCCTCCTCTGTGCCATGATAGTGTTTCGTTCATCTTTAGAATGCAGTTGGAATAAATGGGAATAAATGGATCCATTAACATTTTATGATGTCAGCAACCAGTTGCTGACCACGCCTTCTGAAAATACAAATTTTCTGGCTTTCATGCTGCCCTGGTTACTTCCGTGGTTTCTAAGTCACTAGAACAAGTATGCAGATCAGGACTTTCTTGATCTGCATGCATGTTCCAGGTCAGTTTCTTAAAGCACTGAAGCTAGAGAAAGCCAGGCAATTTAGCATTTGCAGAGGTAGGTCAATGGAAGATTTTAGTTGATTGGGAAATACAATTTAATTCTTGATGCACACTAAAAAAAAGTGCACATTATAAAAAATACAGTGATGTGCAGAAAAAAAAATGCAAATGCTTTGTAAGGCTCTGTGCAAACTGTTGGCGTTATATAACTCCTGTGTAATAAAATATTATACCCATATTAGTGCAAAACTACATTTGCATGACTAATCTCAGTCCTTGGTATTTGCACTAGCGAAGAACTGCTGGGGTAGTAAAATTTGGTCATTATACATTCATTAACCTCTTGGTGCTGGCTGCACGCAAATATGCGGCATTCTTGCAAATACAGCTGTGCCGAGAGCGGGCTCCTGGCACAGTTACTGGTGGCTAACGGAAAGCTCCTGATCGCTGCTTGTGATAGGGAGCTTTCCAATCATGGGATCGCCATGACAGCCGGTCACATAATCATAAACATATACATAAAAAAGTGCTGCGCAATTCTTAGAAGTCCATAACACTAAAAACAGAGCAATCCCAGTTGGTATGACACACATAGGAATAAATGAATGTCCATACAATGAAACAGTCCCAACTGGTGAGTGTAAAGAAACTGCTGTATAACTAAAGTGCAAGTGACACACAAGGCAAATCTTCAATCAGGTGTCTGTGATCCCTCCACCACAAAGAATGGCCTCTCACCTCCAGGACTCGACCTGAAACAGGTCACATAGCAGTAATGGAACACCAGGCAGGTAATCCTCTGATGAGAAATCCAATACTCATCCACAGTCAATGAGCTGATAAAGCATGTGTAAGGAAAAAGACACAGCGATCTAATGCTCTCTGTATGCCACTTTATTGAAATATAAAAACGATTAATTGTACTTACAAGAAGCTGCACTCAGTTCCGAGTGCAGGCAAACAAGCCTGTGGTATTAACAACGAGACGGCTGCGAGTGACGTCATGCGTGACCCCTGACCCCCTACGCATTACGTCCAAAGGCGGGACTTCCTCAGCGTGGGGTAGGATGCAAACACGGCAGGTTTTAGAAAGCAAATACGGCAGGTTTTAGAATTCTATTGGATTATAATATCCAATAGAAGAAATTAGAGAGAATTATAGTCAAACATTGGCCGACTCTCAAATGCGATTAGACTTTGGGACCAATTCTTCCTCAACATCTTAAGTTCATCTACCATAAAGCAACTTCTCTTCGGGACCGTTTGGCACCAGGAGTAGTTGATCCACGCAAAATGGCGGACAATAAGCTTTTTAGCTTTTTGTCCGGTTTCTATGATGTGCTACCTGCAAGAATGCTAGTAGAAACATCAAGAAGCGTAAAGAATTTGTTTCAAGTGTCAAGCAAAAATGTTATCAGATTGAAAGCCTTATCACATGTTCATCTGTAGGGGTGGTATATATGCTTGAGCAAGAGCACTACATGTACGGGTCGGTGAACATATTAGCAACATCAAAAGAGGAGTGAAGACCCATAGCGTTTCTAGGCATTTTAGAACTTGTCATCAAAGAGACCCCAAATGTCTTAAGTTTTGGGGTATAGAAAAGGTTCCCCGTCATTGGAGAGGTGGCCATTATATTAGACAGTTGAGTCACAGAGAATCCTTCTGGATTTATGAAACTAAGGCTATGTCACCTGCAGGAATGAATGTGGACTTTGATCTCAACTGCTTCATCTCCAATAGATAGTTGTTTTTGGTTATTTACCTAGCTCTGTCCATATTTTAATTTTTTGCTAATATTTTGCTATTTGTTTTGCTTTTATAAATTTATATATTTCCGCATATGAATTTCTGTACATATTTATTATAGATTTTTTTCTATGTGGTATTTTCATTGAGATGGCCATGGACGTTTATTTATATATATATTTATATATATATATATATATATATATATATATATATATATATATATTTAACTTTATTTATTATTTTTTAATTAATGTGCTGTGTGGGATATGTTTCCTGCTTCATATTTATGCAAACGGAGGCGCTTGTTCCTTTTTCTTCTTTTTCCTTGTTTTATATATTTTTTACATATAAGAGAAATGATTATTCCCTATAAGTAATTTTAAATAAATTAGTGCTAGTATTTGTATTTATATACACATCAGCACTTTGCATGTTTTTAATTTTAGTGGTAGCCAGATGGGAATGTCTTAATGGAACTGGTCATTTGACCATTGTATCCAGTTCCCCTATTGGCTCACTGCTAGTTACTATGGGAATATATACAATAAGCGGGCCGTCTGTGTGCATCCTACCCGATGCTGAGGAAGTCCCGCCTTTGGACGTAACGCGTACGAGGGTCAGGGGTCACGCATGACGTCACCCGCGGCCGTCTCGTTGTTAATACCACAGGCTTGTTTGCCTGCACTCGGAACTGAGCGCGGCTTCTTGTAAGTACAATTAATAGTTTTTACATTTCAATAAAGTGGCATACAGAGAGCATTAGATCGCTGTGTCTTTTTCCTTACACATGCTTTATCATCTCACTGACTGTGGACGAGTATTGGATTTCTCATCAGAGGATTACCTGCCTGGTGTTCCATTACTGCTATGTGACCTGTTTCAGGTCAAGTCCTGGAGGTGAGAGGCCATTCTTTGTGGTGGAGGGATCACAGACACCTGATTGAAGATTTGCCTTGTGTGTCACTTGCACTTTAGTTATACAGCAGTTTCTTTACACTCACCAGTTGGGACTGTTTCATTGTATGGACATTCATTTATTCCTATGTGTGTCATACCAACTGGGATTGCTCTGTTTTTAGTGTTATGGACTTCTAAGAATTGCGCAGCACTTTTTTTATGTATATGTTTATTTGAGGTTTTTATTTTGAATTGGCCTTGAGTGTCTGCTTAGCAGTTTTACCTTATTCTGTGTCCTTTTGGGTTAGCGCTGGATATCTCTTCCCTTTTTACATAATCATAAACCCTGCCCCTGACTCCCACCATCCTAAACCCCTTAAAGAGCCAGTAGGCGTCGGCTCCAAGGGGTTAAAGCTGAAACCTGTGATAAGTAAATGTTGTATAAATTCAAGGAGCATGTGTATTCTTCCTTCATTCATGGTGTACTTTGTGTATTTCTTCTATATTGGTGCAGTAATCCAGTGTGAAATGTTACCCCTCTGCAGGTGTTTCCTGTAATAAAGACCTGACACTGCTGCTCTCTCTACTTGAGCAGTATGACTGGTCTTGTATCCACCCCTTCTGTTGTTTTATGTGGGCAGTCTGTAGTGGGTGGGCCTTTTGGGTCCCTTCCACAGCTCGGCTCTCTTCTCAGGCTATGTACAGCACAGTGATGAAGGGGCATTTTCTGAAAGCAGTGGGCCTGTGTTCAAGATCATAAGTTTGGCCCTCTTGTGAGAGAAAAAGTGCAGTGCGCACAGCTTGTCACAGCAAAAATTAGGTGTAGGTTTCCATTGTGCTGAATATTGGCTGTGGCTTAAGGGGATGTAGAGTGTAGGGGCTCAGTAGTAAGTGACGCAGAGTTCTGAGGTCAGTAGTAAGTGCAGCTGAGTTTAGGTGTCAGCAGTAATTGACACAGAGTTCAGTAGTTCATAACACAAAGTTCAGAGGTCAGTAGAAGGTGATTCAGGGTTCAGGGGTCAATAGTAAGTGATGCAGAGCTTGGAGGTCAGTAGTAAGTGATACAGAGTTCAGGGCTCAGGAGTAAATTATGTGGAGTTAAAAGATCAAGAGTAAGTGGTGCAGAGTTCAAAGCCACGTACTATCAGTAGTACGTGGCATAGAGTTCAGGGGTCAGGAGTAAATGATGCTGAGTTTAGAGATCAAGAGTAAGTGATGCAGAGTTTAGAGGTCAGTAGTAAGTGGCGTAGAGTTCAGAGGTCAGTAGTAAGTGGCTCAGAGGTTAGTAGTAAGTGACCCTCTACAATAAAGCCACATAGCCGCCCCCTGCACAACTTACCACCTGGACTCATGATGTTCCCTTTGTCCTCAGAGCAGGCGCTCTTCCATCTTTCATCTGGTCCACTGGGCAGGGTTAGCAGGACTGTGACTGGCTTTAGCAGTAGGCAATCACAGTCCGCTTCCCCTTGAAACAGGGACCCACACCCCCCTCAGCATTATTCCGGCAACCAATCTTCTCCCCATACACAGGCTCTGGATGTATCTTTGCTGCAGCTGTGAGTGACAATGAAACAATATTTTCCCATGTTGTTCAATGTGATTGGGCCTCCCCTTGGGGCCTGTGTTACTGCACACATTGCACCCATTGAGGATATGCCACCGCAGTGATATCAGTGCTACCTTTATATGGTAATACCAGGATTTGCATAGGCATTTGGTTTACACAAACTGAATTTACATCCTTTGTGACTATTGAGCAAAATATTCAAATGTAAGTTTTTGTGCCTGGCCTGGAGTTCAGCTTTAACATGTTTTTTTTTTCTGTTTTTTTTTACATTACAAAAAAAAACACATTTTAGTCTAGTAATGTAATGTACCCGTCCTGCTTTTTTTTTTTCTTTACAGCCAATGCCCTTGGCAATAAAACAAGTGACCTCTCTCAAACAAGCAGCCTTGGTTTGGAGGATATATCAAACCATAAAACACAACCTATTTTGATACTTAGTTACAGGCTGAACAGCTCTTCAGGCCTTAAATTGTCTCAACAAGTAACGGAAGGAAAAGTCTAACGCGGTATTCCCTATGCAGAGCCACATTCTGCTTATCTCCCGCTATATAATGTGTCTGCGTGAAAATAAAGTGCACCATTTCATTTACCAACAGACCTATCCCCTGAAGGAGGAACAAATGTTTGCATGGATGACGTTATCATGATAATGTTTTCTAGATTGTATGTGTTTAATTAAAAGCAGCAGCCATTAGGCATGTCTGCGTTTTGGTTGGAACGTTGTGATAGACTTCACAATAAATAGATCATCCTGCAGGAATAAATCTGCCATGAGAATTTAGAACATTTTTATTCTTATAAACCCATCCTCCACGCAAATTGCAGTTATATAGTTTAAGTATTATATATACACCATCAAAGACAGAAATGTTTTTTTTTTTTTTCTTGCCAAAAGCACCCAGAGAATTACTATGTGTGTTATGAAGGGAAATAAAAGACGGACATTTTATTGCTGATACAAGTCTATTTTCTCAGCATAGAAGAAAAGATTAAATGCAATTTTGGTATGAAAGTACTGGAGCCCTTTCTTCTTTAATAGACATGCATTATTTTGACATAACAGTGATATGTCCATCTTATGTATTTCTTGTAAACTGCTTTGGGCTGTGAATATTGCACATCTCATCACACATGAGTTCTGCAGACTGATGACTAATCATTTTAATTTTCTTCCCTAGCTAGGGGAAATAGCATATATGTTATTACAGAACTGTGAATGATTGCAAGAATGTGACATTTACTGGTATTGTGCTATCATTGTACCTAATGTTGTACAAGCAATATATAGGGAATATATCAACATGTGATATCTATACAGTATACATATATGCACTTGCACAGTATACTAGCAAAAATGAGTCTGTTCGATGAACAAGGAGGAATGCTTTAGGTACTTTTAGACAAAAATTGTATTCAATGTAATTGCATGTTCTCTATACTGTGCTGTCTATTACATACCCTGGATCACTGCAATGTGTATGCTTTGCTGTACACTGCATACTTCAAACTATGACACTTTGCACACTGTGCTATATGTTACGTTCCTTGCACACTGATCACTGTGTTGTGCATTCATGCCATTATCATCTAGAGCTACTCTCCAAGCTGTGGCCTGGGGGCCAGATGCGGCCCTTTGCTTGCATTTATCTGGCCCTTGGGACAACATTCCTTCACTGATATGAGGCACTTTTCCTCAGACCAGTGTTTCTCAACCCTTTTTCAGTGAAGGCACCCTTTAAAATGATGGGCAATCTCAAGGCACCCGCTGAAATTATGGACAGTCTCGAGGCAGCCCATTCTAAAATGTAAAAAATATTAAAGGTGGTTTATTCTTCCAACTCCAATACACATAGGCATTTTGCCAAGGCACCCCTGAAGAAACTTCAAGGCACCCCGGTTGAAAAAGGTGGCCTCAGACTGTCACCAACAGTGGGGCATAATTCCTGCCACTGACACCAATGATGGGTCACTATTCTTTCCCCTGATACCAATGATGGAACATTGTTTACAATATTGATGCCGGGCATTTTTTACTCACACTGGCCACAGCCTGGCCCCCCAAAAGTCTGAAGTAAACTGGCCCTTTGTTTAGAAAGTTTGGAGACCCCTGATCCAGAGAATGCATTGGACCAGACCATAGAATGTAAAGTAAAAAGAGTTTTTTTGCTGAGTGGGATCAGGGATCAGCTGAGAGCCAAAAAAGCGCAATGGACATAAGCAGTTTTCCTGTCAAAAATGTTGTCACACAATATAAAGTATAACAGGTCCTCAGCAGCATGGCAATGCACAATAATTTTGACATAAAATTACCAATTGTACATGTCTTCCTCAGCACCAGAACTATACAATATTAAGGGGGCACTTTACCACTGACCATCTATGTGGCCAGTTTTACAGTGTGATGTCCTCACTGGAATTATGCAGTCAGTATTGCCCAACATAATAGTCTGCAGTAGGGCTTTGGTGGAACAACTGACATTTGCAACATAGTGAATTTACCAGGAAAATTGTGTTTTGTACAAATGTATGTGTTTGTGGTGCAGACCACACCAAACTACAGTATACCTTCATGGTATGTCATGTGGCCCCATATGCCTTGGAAGCGTTTGTAACCGTTATCCTCCTGCAGACATCATGTACTAAATTTGTACCAATACATAAGTTTAAATAGACTCCTAAAGCAATTAGGAGAAATATGTGTAGCAAATAAATACTATAGATGTTTTTTTCTGTGATTCAACTTTTTGTATTTGTTCCTTCTACAAATTATACCAGAAAAGCCTTCTCATGACTAAAAGGCTTTTGTGGCAGATAAAAGTATTCTACGTCATGCTTTGTGTTTAATAGCAAATTTGCTCAGTATAAACTTGTTTAACAATGTGCCATAATTCACTGGATAATCTTAAAGTAGCTATGGAGTGCATTGGTTTGGCTTCACAATGAATAGCACTGCAATGTAATACACTGTGGTATCTGTGTTGTAATAACTTGCAGGAGAACATTTATTTAAGCTTTTTACTACACTTTTTGACCCACACAAAGACCTAAATTCTCCATTGCAAAGACATGGTCTTCTTAAGCTGGCCACAAAAGAGTCTGTTTTTTTTCGTTCAACCAGTGTGTTGAACGAAAAAAAAATGACCCAATTTCCCCATCCACACATTCGAGGTGGATGGGGGAATCCTCCCGTTATGTTAATGTATTCTGAACACATAAATCTATACCCTGCAGCGCTGATCGAGAGGACATTTTCTAGCAGGGCAATTATACAGAATTATAATCACAGTGTCCATACATGGATGGAATGGTCCCTGCTGAACCGGCTGCATTGCGATCCATTTATGGGCAGCTTTAGATAGTATCACTGTTCTGGTGACTACTCAAAACTTGAGATTTTTCTTCACATTCAGTCCACATGACAATGGTTACCAGGAAATGTAGAGATCGTAACCTGTGTTACTGGAACACAGTGGCTCTAACCCCTTACCTCTCTATCCAAACCTAAAACAACATTTTGGCTTTAGATACACTTTAACCACTTCAGCCCTGGAAGGATTTGCCCCCCCTTAATAACCAGGATATTTTTTTTTTGATACGGCACTGCGTCACTTTTACTGACAATTGTGCGGTCGTGCGACGCTGTAACCAAACAAAATTAGCGTCCTTTCTTTCCCACAAATAGAGCTTTCTTTTATTGGTATTTGATCACCTCTGTGGTTTTTATTTTTTGCGCTATAAACAAACGAAGAGTGACAATTTTGAAAAAAAAAACATTTTTTTTAACTTTTTGCTATAATACATACCCCCCAAAAAATATAAAAAAACAAATTCATTCATCAGTTTAGGCCGATATATATTCTTCTACATATTTTTGGTAAAAAAAATCACAATGGGCATATATTGATTGGTTTGCGCAAAAGGTAAAGTGTCTACAAACTATGGGATAGATTTATGGACTTTTATTTTTTTTAATTGTTTTTGCTAGTAATTGCGGCGATCTGTGATTTTTAGCAGGACTGCGACATTGTGGCGGACAAATCTGATCACAAATGACACTTTTTGGGGACCAGTGACTTTATTACATTGATCAGTGCTATAAAAATGCACTGATCAATGTAAAAATGACACTGGCAGGGAAGGGGTTAACACTAGGGGGCGATCAAGGGGTTAAGTGTGTTCCCTCAGCAAGTTCTAACTGTACGGGAGATGGGCTGCCAGGGACATGACAGAGATCACTGTTCTCGATGACTGGAAACAAGATCTCTGTCATGTCCCCTGTCAGAACAGGGATTTGCCTTGATTACAAAGGCAGATCCCCGTTCTGCCTCTGTACTAGGTGATCGCGGTTTTCCGGGGAACATAGAGGGCAAGCTCCCACAGCGCGCAGCAAACGTGCGGTGGCAGGTGCCTGCCTGCAACTGCGCCAGCGTGAGCCGACGCGCAGCTATGGCGATTCACGCAGGAAAGCCAACCTGCAGCCGTATAACGATGGCGGCTGATCGGCAAGAAGTTAAAGTGGGTGAAAACCCTTACATATAACCAGTGAAGTGACTTCAGGTTATACACAGAGATGAAACAAATACTCCTACTTAAGTTGTACCTGTTTATCTGCAGCTCTCTCTTCTCTATAGCCTCCCAAAGCACACATTTTACAAAGCATCTCCCAGCTCTGAAAAGAAGGGGGTGAGTACCTGAAGCCTCACACTGCAGAGCCCAGCGAGGAGAGCTCTGAGCCATAACTGTAGGCAACAGAAACACCGCCCTCATCACAGTGCACAGGCAACTTTTACAGCTGTGGCTGTCAATCACGGGCTGTGTCCTGGAGCTCTCTTTCCCTTTCACCAGTTATCTCTTGGAGTCGGAAAAAGCTGTCAGAACTGACTCATGCAGATAACAGAGGAACGATGCAGCAAAGAGAAATCACACTCAGTGCTTTGGGTACAGACAAGTACATAGTATAGAAGGACGTGCTTTTTTTTCATATTTCATGTTTAAGATTTACAATCACTTTAAAGTTAGTAAAACAGCTGGACAAAGGTTATTTATTAAGTTTTAGGGGCTAAGTTTATCTCTATCCCTGGAGGAGCACTGTTGTCATCCTAAGACAGGACTACAGAATGCCTTCCCCTTTCCTCTTTTCCATACTGTAAAGGGGAGGTGTTCTGTAGTCAACAAAGAAAGCCAGGAACAATGCTCACAACTAAGATACCAACTCCAGGTAGTGTACAAATATTTCATATTTTAAATAGAACACATGTTTTAGTGGCTGGGGAGCCCATTGGAAATGACACCAATCCATAATACTTGCTGGAATGAGCTTTTTTTGCGCATGCAAGACCTGCCAAACTCTTGGGTTCATTTAAATGTTAAATACATGTGAAGAAAAAGTTGGAGACCCCTCAAGCTATTAGAGCAATGCAGGATTACTTGTAATCATTTTGTTTTTTGGTTTCCATTATGGTAAATATATATACTTTTAGCATAAAAAAGGCACTTTTGTATGTGTGTTCAACATTGTAACCGCAAGATGTTTTAGCATGTATATAATAAATGCTCTCCTTTTGTTTGTGATTATATAAGAACATGAAGTATTTATTTTGCCAAGATATATCATCTGTTGCAGTCTGTTATACATAAATTCTAATGCATGACTTTTACACCTATACAAATAAATAAAACATTGATTTGAAAACTGTGTGTCAGATGTATTTATTCACTAATTAAAAAGTGTAATTAGGTACAGTACCTTAAAAAAGTATTTATACCCCTTGAAATTGTCCACATTTTGTCATGTGACAACCAAAAATGTAAATGTATTTTATTGGGATTTTATGTGATAGACCAACACAAAGTGGCGCATAATTGTGAAGTGGAAGGAAAATGATAAATGGTTTTCAAAATATTTTATAAATAAATATGTGAAAAGTGTGGCATGCATTTGTATTCAGCCCCCCTGAATCAATACTTTGTAGAACCAACTTTTCGCTGCAATTACAGCTGCAAGTCTTTTTGGGTATGTCTCTACCAGCTTTTCACATCTAGAAAGTGACATTTTTGCCCATTCTTCTTTGCAAAATAGCTCAAGCTCTGTCAGATTGGATGGAGAGCAACTGTAAACAGCAACTTTCAAGTCTTGCCACAGATTCTCTGGACTTTGACTGGGCCATTCTAACACATATATAAGCTTTGATCTAAACCAGGGGTCTCCAAACCATGGTCCTCCAGTTGTTCAGGAACTACAATTCCCATCATGCCTAGTCATGTTTGTGAATGTCAGTTTTACAATGCCTCATGGTATGTGTAGTTCCGCAACAGCTGGAGGGCCGTAGTTTGGAGATCCCCGATCTAAACCATTCCATTGTAGCTCTGGCTGTATGTTTAGGGTCGTTGTCCTGCCTGGAAGGTGAACCTCCGCCCCGGTCTCAAGTCTTTTGCAGACTAAAACAGGTTTTCTTCTAAGATTGCCCTGTATTTGGCTCCATCCATCTTCCAATCAACTCAGCTTCCCTTTTCCTGCTGAAGAAAAGCATCCTTACAACATGATGCTGCCACCACCATGTTTCACGGTGGGGATGGTGTGTTCAGGGTGATGTGCAGTGTTAGTTCTCTGCCACACATAGCATTTTGCTTGTAGGCCAAAAAGTTAAATTTTGGCCTCATCTGACCAGAGCAAAGGTGCAAACTGCAAATGGGACTTCTCATGGTTTTATTTCAACAATGGCTTTCTTCTTGCCATTCTTCCATAAAGGCCAGATTTGTGGAGTGCATGACTAATAGTTGTCCTGTGGACAGATCCTAACACGTGAGCTGTGGATCTCTGCAACCCCCCTAGAGTTAACATGGGCCTCTTGGGTGCATCTCGGATGAATGCTCTCCTTGCCCAGCAGTTTAGGTGGACGGCCATGTCTTGGTAGGTTTGCAGTTGTGCCATACTCTCCATTTTCGGATGGTGGAATGAACATTGCTCACTGAGATGTTCTAAGCTTGGGATATTTTTTATAACCTAACCCTGCTTTAAACTTCTCCACAACTTTATCCTTGACCTGTCTGGTGTGTTCCTCGGCCTTCATGATGCTGTTTGTTCACTAAGGTTCTCTAACAATCCTCTGAGGGCCTCACAGAACAGCTGTGTTTATACTGAGATTAAATTACACACAGGTGGACTCTATTTACTAATTAGCTGACTTCTGAAGACAATTGGTTCCACTAGATTTTAGTTAGGGGTATTAGAGCAAAGGGGGCTGAATACAAATGCACGCCACACTTTTCACATATTTATTTGTAAAAAAAATTGAAAACCATTTATCATTTTCCTTCCACTTCACAATTATGTGCCACTTTGTGTTGGTCTATCACATAAAATCCCAATAAAATACATTTACTGTATGTTTTTGGTTGTAACCTGACAAAATTTGGAAAATTTCAAGTCATATGAATACTTTTTCAAGGCCCTGTAAAACTTTTACTAGCCTGCAACAAACCAAATTGTCCTGTCTAACAGTTCATGTTAAAACGAGGGGTTTAGTTTGCACACATTTGGTGAGGGGATGCACTGGATACCTTCGCTGCCATTGTGCTATTGCTGGGTGTCCAGTGCATCCCTATACCTTTAAGGAGGGGTAGGCTCCCTCCAGACATACCTGTCTTAAATCTATGCATTATTATTATATGTGTTCCAACTTTGGAGACTCAAAATTCAACGAACTGTTATACAGGACAGTTCGGTTTGTATTAGGCTGGTTGGTAGTTGAGCTGGGAATTTTTCTTTGTTGTTTGCATGCGTCGCCCTTCAGCTCCTAGGTTGGGGTGGTTGCCATTTGTTTGTAACACTTATACAAGTGCTTTGTAACTGTTCTGCATTATGAATTATATGAAATGGCATATTTTATTCTATTGCAAATACAGGGCATTGGAGGAAAAATTTTGTAATTGTGAATGCTTGCTCAAGTATAGGGGGCTTATATTTGTGAAGTTCAAAAAATGAGGGGAAACTCCATTCCTAGACTACATTGAACATTTAATCTATTGTATTGTATCCATAATATCAAATAACAAATATCAAAAATGAAAATTGAGCAAAGTGGGGAACTAGGAAATTGACACCCCTAAATGTGTCAGTCTCTAAGAATTATCCTGTGAGTGATTTATCTTCTCTTCTGCGGCAATGAGTCAGGCTGGCGGCAGAGGTAACAATTCTGAAGATCAAACGCTGTGCCAGGTCGGTCCACTTAAATCTTACCGTGCTAAGAGAAGGGGTGCAGGTGTTATGAGCAAGTACCAATAGCGTTAACAGTCTCCCAGTTCTTTTTTAATATTTGTAATAAAGAAGCTGGTTTTATTAAATTGGCATGTAGTCATCCATCTGATATTTCTACGCAACAGAGGTAACTTAGTAATTCTTTGCAGGGAACAGTTTATTTTAGTTTTAGTGACAGAATCACTTTAAGAGATTTTGGCTTTGTGGTTAGGAGTTTGGGCATCCTGGGCACTAGAGGTGCAAGCATAATGAGGGGTCTATAAGATATGCTCTGCTCTCTGCTGGAGTATTCCTAGATGAAAAAAATGTACTGGTTTTTAAAATATTTTTTCATACTGCGTACATTAAGTTCATTGTGGTGAAGCCTTTCCCCTTTAAAATAAAGCATCTCTTGTTATCCCAGGCCACCAGAAGGCTTTCCAAGTTAGATTACTATAATCAGATGGATACCCTTAAAGGAGGAATTCCATTATTGGCCAATTGATTAACTTGGGCATTTAGGGTTAGTTAGTCTGTTATCCAAGGGACACACAAGCAAAACTATTTTTGGTGGAAGCAAAATATTTTATAGCAATACAATGTCCTGCATTATAAATGATCTATTGGTAACCTTTGGGCTTGATGTGATCTTCTAAATATATTTTGTGGTCCTTACAAATGTGTTAACATTCAGTGAGGCATTAGCTGCCAAGATTGTGGATGGTATCTACAGTATGTTTCAACTAGGTTTCTCGTTACTCATGGTGAGGGGCTCCAGGGTTACATAGTAGGTGAGGTTGAAAAAAGACACAAGTCCATCAAGTCCAACCTATGTGTGTGATTATATGTCAGTATTACATTGTATATCCCTGTATGTTGCGGTCGTTCAGGTGCTTATCTAATAGTTTCTTGAAACTATCAATGCCCCCCGCTGAGACCACCGCCTGTGGAAGGGAATTCCACATCCTTGCCGCTCTTACAGTAAATAACCCTCTACGTAGTTTAAGGTTAACCACTTCAGCCCCGGAAGGATTTACCCCCTTCCTGACCAGAGCACTTTTTGCGATTCGGCACTGCGTCGCTTTAACTGACAATTGCGCGGTTGTGCGACGTGGCTCCAAAACAAAATTGATGTCCTTTTTTTCCCCACAAATAGAGCTTTCCTTTGGTGGTATTTGATCACCTCTGCAATTTTTATTTTTTGCGCTATAAACAAAATAAGAGCGACAATTCTGAAAAAAATGCATTATTTTTTACTTTTTGCTATAATAAATATCCCCAAAAAATATATTAAAAAACATTTTTTTCCTCAGTTTAGGCCAATATGTATTTTTCTACATATTTTTGGTAAAAAAAAATCGCAATATGCATTTATTGATTGGGTTGCGCAAAAGTTATAGCGTTTATAAAATAGGGGATAGTTTTATGGCATTTTTATTAATAATGTTTTTTTCACTAGTTTTGGCAGCGATCAGCGATTTTTATTGTGACTGCGACATTATGGCGGACACATCGGACATTTTTGACACATTTTTGGGACCATTGTCATTTATACAGCAATCAGTGCTATAAAAATGCACTGATTCCTGTGTAAATGACACTGGCAGTGAAGGGGTTAACTACTAGGGGGCGGGGAGGGGTTAAGTATGTCCTAGGGGAGTGATTCTAACTGTCAGGGGGATGGGCAGTATGTGTGTGACGTTACTGATCTCTGCTCCGATGACAGGGAGCAGAGATCGAGTGACACTGTCACTAGGCACAACGGGGAGATGCTGTTCATCCTCTCCATGAGGCGATCGCGGGTATGCCCATGCCGATCGAGTCTGTGGGACCCGCGACCCGACTCACGGAGATCGCGGCAGGCGCGTGTGCACACGGCGGCAAATTCAAAGTAACGTACGGGTATGTTACTTTGCGCAGCCGTGCCATTCTGCCGACGTATATCTACAGGAGCCGGTCGGGAACCGGTTAAACCTCTTTTTTTCTAATTTTAATGAGTGGCCACGAGTCTTGTTAAACTCCCTTCTGCAAAAACTTTTTATCCCTATTGTGGGGTCACCAGTATGTTATTTGTATATTGAAATCATATTCCCTTTCAAGCGTCTCTTTTCCAGCGAGAATAAGTTCAGCGCTCGCAACCTTTCATCATAACTAAGATCCTCCAGACCCTTTATTAGATTTGTCGCCCTTCTTTGTACTCGCTCCATTTCCAGTATCTTCCTGAGGACTGGTGCCCAGAACTGGACAGCATACTCTAGGTGCAGGCGGACCAGAGTCTTGTAGAGCGGGAGAATTATCGTTTTATCTCTGGAGTTGATCCCTTTTTAATGCATGCCAATATTCTGTTTGCTTTGTTAGCAGCAGCTTGGCACAGGGGCGGATCCAGAGTCTAGTCTCGGGAGGGGCACTGCCAGAAAATACTTTTTTTGTGGGCAATTTATCGAGGAAATGTCTGGTGTTGGCTCTTCAATTATCCCAGCACCCTGGTTGTTATTTCTATTAATATATTGTAATATAAAATTTAATGGTTTATCTCACCATAATGCAGAATCAGTGGGAGCCCTGAGCGTGTCACTTGCCACCGTCGCCTGGCACACATTGCCGATTATCACTTGCCACGTCACCTGCCACATGTTGCAGATTGTCACTTGCCTGCCACCAGATGCGGATTGTCACCTGCCACATGTTGCGGATTGTCACTTGCCACGTCACCTGCCACACGTTGCAGATTGTCACTTGCCACGTCACCTGCCACACGTTGCAGATTGTCACTTGCCACGTTACTGGCCACACATTGTGGATTGTCACTTGCCATGTCACCTGCCACCAGATGCAGATTGTCACTTGCCACGTCACCTGCCACACGTTGCGGATTGTCACTTGCCTGCCACCAGATGCAGATTGTCACCTGCCACACGTTGCGGATTGTCACTTGCCACGTCACCTGCCACCAGATGTTGATTGTCACGTGCCACGTCACCTGCCACACCTTGCACGTTGTCACTTGCCACGTCACCTGCCACACATTGCAGATTGTCACATCACCTGCCACCAGATGTGGATTGTCACTTGCCACACATTGAGGATTGTCACTTGCCACATCACCTGACACACCTTGCAGATTGTCACATCACCTGCCACCAGATGTGGATTGTCACTTGCCACACATTGAGGATTGTCACTTGCCACATCACCTGACACACCTTGCAGATTGTCACATAGCTGCTAAGGTGGTGTTTTGCTTGCCTCTTTCTTCTTTGTCCCAGATCAGGCAGCAGAGAGATAATGTAATCTCTCTGCTGCCCACACTGCCTGAACAGTGAGGGCAGAAGTTACTGCAGGGATGCGGGGCAGTGAGAGATGATGTCATCTCTCTGCTCCCCTGCACGCCGGCTCGCTGATTGGCCAGCCACCCCCACTCACATCTAGCCTGCTCTCACCCGCCCACAAACCAAGCTGCCCGGTCCTCCCGCGGACCCATCCGCTCGGGGAGCCCCCCGTTCCCTCATCCGCTCGGGGAGCCGCCCGCTCCCTCATCCGCTCGGGGAGCCGCCTGTTCCCTCATCCGCTCGGGGAGCCGCCCGCTCCCTCATCCGCTCGGGGAGCCGCCCGATCCCTCATCCGCCCGCTCTCTCACCCGCCCGGCCCGCAATTTCTCGGGGGTGGCAATTGCCCCGTTGCCCCCCCTGGATCCGCCCCTGGTTTGGCAGTGCATTCCATTGCTGAGCCTATCATCTACTAGGACCCCCAGGTCCTTTTTCATCCTAGATTCCCCCAGAGGTTCTCCCCCCAGTGTATAGATTGCATTCATATTTTTGCCACCCAAATACATTATTTTACATTTTCTACATTGAACCTCATTTGCCATGTAGTTGCCCACCTCATTTATTTGTTCAGATCTTTTTGCAAGGTTTCCACATCCTGCGGAGAAGTTATTTCCCTGCTTAGCTTAGTATTGTCTGCAAATACAGAGATTAAACTGTTTACTCCATCCTCCAGATCGTTTATGAACAAATTAAATAGGATTGGTCCCAGCACAGAACCCTGGGGGACCCCACTACCCACCCCCCGACCATTCCGAGTACTCCCTATTTATCACCACCCTCTGAACTCTCCCTTGTAGCCAGTTTTCAATCCATGTACTCACCCTATGGTCCATGCCAACGGACCTTATTTTGTACAGTAATGCCCTGTACACACGGTCGGATTTTCCAACGGAAAATGTGTGATAGGATCTTGTTGTCGGAAATTCCGACCGTGTGTAGGCTCCATCACACATTTTTCATCGGATTTTCCGACACACAAAGTTTGAGAGCAGGCTATAAAATTTTCCGACAACAAAATCCGTTGTCGGAATTTCCGATCGTGTGTACACAAATCCGACGCACAAAGTGCCACGCATGCTCAGAATAAATAAAGAGATGAAAGCTATTGGCTACTGCCTCGTTTATAGTCCCGACGTACGTGTTTTACGTCACTGCGTTCAGAATGATCTAATTTTCCGACAACTTTGTGTGATCGTGTGTATGCAAGACAAGTTTGAGCCAACATCCGTTGGAAAAAATCCTAGGATTTTGTTGTCGGAATGTCCGATCAATGTCCGACAGTGTGTACGGGGCATAAATGTTTATGGGGAACTGTGTCAAATGCTTTTGCAAAATCCAGATACACCACGTCTACGGGCCTTCCTTTATCTAGATGGCAACTCACCTCCTCATAGAAGGTTTGGAAAGAAGGATTCTTCATGAATCCATGCTGATTACTGTTAATGATACCGTTCTCATTACTAAAATCTTGTATATAGTCCCCTATTATCCCCTCCAAGATTTTACATACTATTGATGTTAGGCTAACTGGTCTGTAATTCCCAGGGATGTATTTTGGGCCTTTTTTAAATATTGGTGCTACATTGGCTTTTCTCCAATCAGCTGGTACCATTCCAGTCAGTAGACTGTCAGTAAAAATTAGGAACAATGGTCTGGCAATTACTTGACTGCGTTCCCTAAGTACCCTCGGGTGCAAGCCATCTGGTCCCAGTGATTTATTAATGTTAAGTTTCCAAAGTCTAATTTTAATTCTGTCCTCTGTTAACCATGGAGGTGCTTCCTGTGATGTGTCATGAGGATAAACACTGCAGTTTTGGTTACCGAAGCCCCCCGATTCCCTCATGAAGACTGAGGAGAAGAATAAATTCAATACCTTCACCATCTCCCCATCCTTTGTAACCAGATGTCCTTCCTCATTCTTTATGGGGCCAATATGGTCTGTCCTCCCTTTTTTACTGTTTACTATGTGTCTTTCATGTTCTATTCTAGCCACCCTTATTGCACCCTTACATTTCTTGTTGCATTCTTTATAAAATCTGAATGCTGATGATGATTCCTCAACCGTGTATTTTTTGAAGGCCTTCTCCTTTGCTTTTATATGCATTTTTACATTGGAGTTAAGCCATCCAGGACTTTTGTTTGCCCTTTAAATTTATTACCCAATGGGATGCATTGGCTAATGCCCTTATTTAATATGCTTTTAAAGCAAACCCATCTCTCCTCCGTGTTCTTTGTTCCTAAGATTGTATCCCAATTCATGCCTTCTAACAAGGTTCGTAGTTTAGGGAAGTTGGCTCCCTTAGGAAATTCAGTGTCTTTGTATTCCCCTTATGTTTCCTATTTGTGTGATTTATACTGAAGCCCATTGATCTGTGATCGCTGTTTCCTAAAGTGCCCTGTATTTCCACATCCGTGATCAGGTCTGTATTGTTGGCAATCAGTAGATCCAGTAACGCTTTATTTCTAGTTGGTGCGTCTACCATCTGACCCATAAAATTGTCCTGCAAGACATTTAGGAACTGGCGAGCCTTAGATGAATGTGCGGTTCCCGCTGCCCAGTCTATGTCTGGATAGTTAAAATCCCCCATTATGATAACACTTCCAATCCTTGCTGCTAATCCAAATTTCGATAGGAGATCTGTCTCCCCTTTCTCCCTCAGGTTAGGGGGCCTATAGCATACTCCCAGTATTATTTTCCCCTTAGCTTCATCCTTTTGGAGCTCTACCCATAAGGATTCCACCTCCTCCCTAGCTAGGGTTTATAGCTGCTGTGGAAAAAACAAACTTTATCATTTATTGGGGGTCCACAGGAATTATAGAAATTCTTAAACAGGTATACTTGTATAAAGAAAATAGTGGAAAAAAGCTGCGCTAAAAACCAGGTGCAAATCAAATAATGTGAAAAAGCAGCAATCCCCGCAAAAACATCAATTGTAAAAAGCATAAGAAAATAAGAGGTTGCACTAGTACTAATAAAACATAATAGGTAGTATACAATGAAGAAAATTCATATAGTGATCATAAGTAAATCAATGTGCAAAACTTAGTGATATTAAAAAATCCATGAAATAAGCATGATTGAGTGTTGTGAAAAGTCCAAAACACCAACAAAAAAAGTCCAAGTGATATTATTGAAGATCCGTGACAACAAGGAAAGGTCCACCACCAGGAATGGAAGGGGTTACTCCTTACCAGAGGGCCATAACCCCCCGCCACGGAGGGTCACAGCAAGCAGGGATCTTTAAAAGCCAAAATTGGGAACTAGCAGCGGTGTCCACCAGAGGTCATCCCATCAACAGCAACTCCAGCGACCCAGGGCATAGATACTCTGTCATGTTTGTACAGCTGTCCGTGTCCCTCTTGGGGAGACTCACATATTCATCCTGGTGACCAGCGTCATCGTGATGGAAAGTGATGCTGACAAATCCCAAATTTTGACTTGTCACCTGGTGCTGTGCGATTCTCTGTTTCCTAAAGTGCCCTGTATTTCCACATCCGTGATCAGGTCTGTATTGTTGGCAATCAGTAGATCCAGTAACGCTTTATTTCTAGTTGGTGCGTCTACCATCTGACCCATAAAATTGTCCTGCAAGACATTTAGGAACTGGCGAGCCTTAGATGAATGTGCGGTTCCCGCTGCCCAGTCTATGTCTGGATAGTTAAAATCCCCCATTATGATAACACTTCCAATCCTTGCTGCTAATCCAAATTTCGATAGGAGATCTGTCTCCCCTTTCTCCCTCAGGTTAGGGGGCCTATAGCATACTCCCAGTATTATTTTCCCCTTAGCTTCATCCTTTTGGAGCTCTACCCATAAGGATTCCACCTCCTCCCTAGCTAGGGTTTATAGCTGCTGTGGAAAAAACAAACTTTATCATTTATTGGGGGTCCACAGGAATTATAGAAATTCTTAAACAGGTATACTTGTATACAATCTCAAGTGTGGCGCTCCTGTGCTCTGATTTACGATTTCATATATACAGTACATATCCAATAATCTAAATCCTAATCTTTTTTAAAAGTGCTATGCTCATACATACACTGTTTCTTATGTCAAGGTAAATGTTAAACAAACATTACATAAACTGAATGTAGAATGCATGTAGAGAATAGCACAACCATATAAAACTGAAAAAGTTTATTATACTTTATTATTATATATCATTAATATTATATATTTAACTCTCCCTCAGACATTAAATATATACTCTAAACACCTTTTTATATTGTAGGTTCACTCACAACACTAGTGTTTTGCTCAAATCAAAATATGGGGCAAACTCATGATCCTTTCCGTAGGACCCATTTATTAAAAATACAAGATTCAAAACACTCACTTTCATTTGTGCGCTCTGCCTAATGCGCTGAGATAATATGCTAGTAACCAGATCTAGCAACGTACTGCTATACTTCCCAGCTTTCACTGTAATAATGTCACCTAAAACAAAAGCATTAAGCCAGCCCTTGTTTAACCTGACCTTCAACTGTCATGCCTTAAATTTGGCTAGTATCCTAAAGGTTAGATGCCTTTTCTTCAGCTCTGCTGAGAAAAACACCAACTATGTTTTTGTGTGTATGTTTATTTTCATATTTTGATTTTTTTTCTTCAATCAAGATACTTGGTACACAGTAGATATTTTTTTTTCTTCTGTGTCTTCAATCAAGACTTAAAATATAGTAATATATCCTAATTTCTACACAGTAGCTATCTATATCAGCATATCCTCAGCAACAGCTTTGGAGGTTATACCCGGACCCCGTTGGATTGAAGATTGCAGAGATTGTAGGGCTAGCCTGGAATGTGATCTTCGGGCACTGGGCACCTTTGTGTACTGTGTTAGATAGTGCTCTCTCGGTCCAGAGCTGTGGGACAGTCTCTGATGTGACCCAGTCACTTAAGACTCACGTACTGAGTAAGACTGGTCAGGCTGAAGCACCAGGAACTACCTCACAGTTGAGTGCCATTTTAAAATTCCCTTCACTGCCATCTTAATGTGGTAATCATTAAGATTAAGGGAACTAAGCTCTCACATCTGCTAGATGGAGTATTGCATGCTCTGCACTTCTTTTCCAACCAAGCACTAACCTGCTGCTCCTCCAGTTCCTTAAGAACCTCGTGGTTCATCTAGTCATCAGCATAGTTCCACTGCCCACCTTCAATGTCACCTGCAAGCCACATCAGCACCAGCTGCTTGGGTTTGTAAGTACTTAAGGGCCTCACTTTTGGCTTAGCTGTTTTTTGTCTTTGCTGTGGGATCTTGCTTCTGGGTAAAAAGGAGTGCTGGCAGAATACTAATTAGTCGGAAAGCGACCTGAGTTCAGTTAGTTGCTTGGATGAGCAGATGTTTCTCTGTTTGCTCTGGGCTTGCTGTACAAATTATCTAGACAGCTCTGTAAAATAGTACAGCCCCATTTTAAATTCCACTGTAGCACCAGTACTTTGTGAAGAACAACAATCAGCCTGCTGATGGGACATTTGGGGATCAGCAACACACTGGAGAGGTCATTCCTCTGATCTCTCGTTCTTTTAGCATGTACTTTGGCAGCACATCAATATGTGGCATAGCTTGAGTGTTGGCTCTTTCCCTCCTAGCCTAAGTGCTTCTTATATCAAGGCAGACTCAGGAACTTATACATTACAATAAAATACCTCTAATGTCTCCTAATGATAGTTGCTTTTTTTTGGTGTTTTTTATATTTTGCATTGAGTTCAGTTTAAATTTTTCTTAAAACAATTTTGCCCTTAGTGATGGATGTCAGCAGGTTGGAAAATGTATTTTGTTTTGGTAAATCTAGCTTATCTTGCTTAACCTGAGCAAATAGTTAGCACTTACTATTATGACCATCATGGAGCTTCTACCAAAGGTGCTTCTGAGATTTGGTAACCAGCCAAAAACAAGATATAATTAAAAGATAAAAGATACAAACAAAAACTAGTGTTGGCTAAAATATTCACCTTCAATCTGCTAGATCCATTTGGTCTGTGAGCCATCATCAACTCAATTCCTTTCAGCTCAGGTCATCCTTAACCAACTTCACACTGTAAGTGGCCTGTGAAAGCAGATGAATCACAGTGATACAGTGATACACACTGTTTCTCTGCTTTCTTCTCCAATGAGCATGCTTCTTTCCAGCATGTTAAAGAATACGTTCACCTTTGGATTTCAATGGGGGTTTTATTTTTTTAAGCACGTGATTAGAGCCTGAGGCTCTAATTGGCTTAAAAAAAGGGTGGGCTTGGGGTGCAGAACACCGCGCCCTGAGCCCACCCAGTTGCGTGACAATAGCAAATTAAGATTCGCTATTGTCTTCCTGATTCTTCTCCCAGCCAATCGGGTCTTAAGACCAACTTCCTGATTGGCCGGGAGGAGAATCAGGAAGATAAGAGGAGGAGAAGTGTTTGTATTGGCTGGCGAGGGAAGGAGGAGGGAAGCCGTCATGAAACCACCATGAAGCCGGAGACGCAGGGTGATGCCGCCGAGGAGGAAGCAGCCGCCAAGGAGGAGGAGATGCAGGAAGGAGCCAAAGCTGATTGATGGGGTAAGTGCGGGGCTGGTGGGGGGACGGATGAGCGAGTGATCGACGGGCTGACCGACTGGGGTGGCAACGGGTACATTTTCCCGCTCTTGCAGACTCTCCCCGATTCCCCTTCTAATTGTGACAGTGGGCCGGGGATCTTCTCCCCGCACCCACTGTCACAATTTGAAAAGAACGCGTCTGTGCAGGACTCCACCCACACGGCCATGTCATTCTTTCACAGCGTTTTGTAAATGAGTGAACTACAAGTACCGACATCTTTTGCAGTTGACAACTTGTAGCTGCCAATTAATTACCAAAGCGCTGGTGAGCACTCTAGTAGTTCTTTGATGCTTACTGTGATTCAGTAACTGCCTGTCCATATGAGGTATGGGCAAACAGCTACACAGACAGTCTGCAGGATTGAGATTGTACTCATGATTTGCTGATCGCGGGTGTAGTGCTTCACAGGCTCCTAAAAAAAAAAAAAATGCACAAAAAATCTTAATTTATTATTAATTTTACAACGAACCTTTTTGGAAACTTGTACTGCTTCTTCCTCTTACACACCAGTCCTTCTCTACATGGACTGCAAGAGGCTGATACCAGGTCAAATCAAGAAACTTGCAGTGCTTAAATAAAACATACATTTAATGATTCACATTAATTTATGTCTTTTATATGTGCCTAGAGTTCAGCTTTAAACTCGCTCAGGGCTCATGCTGCACTTGCTTTGACTTTAACACATATTACAGTGCCTATCTCTTCAACATGCTTTTTTGATTCTTCTGTGATGCATCGCCGATGCTCCGGTGATGCTTTTTTGAAGCTTGGCAAGTGCACTGTGTTGATTTTCAATTTGTTTAAAAGGGGCAGAACACCCACTCAGCAGATCCCCAATTTATTAGTACCCCTTTTTAGCAGATCCCCAGCTCATTGGTACCCTTGTTCAGCAGATCCCCAGCTTATTAGTACCCTCATTCAGCAGATTCCCTGCTCAGTAGTACCCCCAGCTCTGCTGATGCCTCACTCAGTAGTAACCCCCAGCTCTGCTGATCCACCCTCTGCCCTCAGTAGTAACCCCCAGCTCTGCTGATCTCCTACTCAGTAGTAAACCTAGTTCTCCTGATCCTCTGGTTTGCTGATCCTCCTCTCTTTCTCTGGTCCCTGCTCATTTCCCACTATATTGCTCCCACGGTGTTCACCACATTGCTAGTTTCTCCTGCTTCGGTCCCCTAGCTCTGCTGATCCTCTCAGTTCTCTCTTTTTGGTCCTCGCTCACCTTCCGCTATAGCTTTTCCATGTTGCGCACCACATGTGCCGTCTGCTAGTTGCTCCACTACAGTCTGGACCCTGCTCACCTTCCTGCTGCTCCATGCTGCACACTAGATGTGACGAATCAGACACTTCCAGAACTTATACACATGAACCGAAAGAGACTGCTGATGATATCTTTCTGGTTCGCTTGTTGGTTTACCAGAGCATCCTGGGATATCTCATACCTGCAATACCTACAAAATAAAGCAAAGCAAAGCTAATGCTGAATGAAAGCCTCCCAAAAGCTGTAGTTGCTGTAAGTGAGCTTTGTCATAGACTTCTATGGAGGCTTTGAAGACACATTGAAGTACCAAGAAAGCGACATGGGGTTTCGTTTTTGAAGCAAAGCAAAGAAAACGTGTAAACAGGACTGTAAGCTTACCATTTTATTTAGTGACAGGGGCTTTGATTGGCATTCAATGTCCAATGCCACATTTTGAAGCAAGTGTAAATAAGTCCTATCCAATCAGCATTGAAAAAATTGTTTTGTCTGGACTCAGTATACAAATATCATACAGTTTGCTATTAGAATGTAGCAGAGCCTTCCTATAGTTGTATAGTTGTTTTCTATAGTTGTATCATTCAAAGTGTCCTTTCTTGTGATGGTTGCAGACTTACATACTTCATGTTTTTATTCAGCTTCCAGTTTGGAACAATTATCTTTATCTTTGTATTGTCATTTAAAAAAAAAACTGAGACACAGAATTAGCAATCTGTCATGTGTAGAGGTAGTTTAGTGCAATTGTATTAGCCTTTTTTCCTTTTGTTTTTAAAAAGCAGATTTACAAAGGTGGTAAAAACAGAGGGATTGTACATAAAGGTTTCTTTTCACTTATGTGGTATCTTTTTAGTAGATTGTTTACATAGGTAAAATTTCGTCTTTCAAAATACTGAAAGCTAAATGTAGGGTAAACAAGAGACATTCACTTTGAAAACATTCGTAATGAGCCTTTTCATACCATAAATCAGCAGCAGTGCTCCTGATGTGATTTGATCTGTTCTAGACCAGTAAGTTGAAGCAATACGAATCCCACTAATGATATATGTTGGAATGGGGCATTTCACTCAGCATTTTAGTTATCTTTTGTTTGACTTCTTTCTTTTGAAAACTGTTTATCTTATAGAAAATGGTCATGTTGATAAAATCCTCTTTTAAAGTAAAGTTGTGTCGTGAGTTTTAGTAACAAAATGATTGAACAATCTTTTCTAACAATAAAAAGGGTTTCTATTCATAAAATGGTGGCATCTTTGAAAAGGCATACATGGACATACATGCATTCATAAAATGAACCTGTGCTTTGTGCATGGAGAACAAAGAAATAGGTTCATCTAATTCCATCCACCCCACTTTCTATCGACTCTGGATCATCTTTTGAGAATGGTAGTTTCCTGGCTTCAGAGTCAGAACTAGAACAAGTTCTGGTAACACTATTACCATAACTATGACACAAATAATGGAAGAAATGCTGGTTATTTGCTGTGCAGAGAATCCCCTAAAGAAATCCTCAGACTATCATTATTATTGTTGTCATCCGGGTCTTCTGGCTGCCCTATTAGGCCCAATGCTGGGAGGCTCAGATGGGGTGTACAAAGGAAATATAATCAGGGTGAGGAGATGAAAGGCGCTCTGGATAACTAAACTGTCCAGAGATGATGTGCGCAATGTGGGATGGATGCAGATCAGGCAAAGCAGGTGTCTCAAACAGCACTTGGGCAGCACCCCAAGAGGGAAACAATACTCTGGTGAGAAAAGAAGCAAACAGAAGGTGCCTCTAAGTGCAGCAAACAAAATACTTTAATTGCCAAAGGATAAAATACACTTACTAGAATTTAAATAAAGCAAGGCTCATCATGATAGATGTGGCAGGAAGTCCAGTGGCAGGTGGTCCCAGAGGTAGTCCAGCTTGATGGAGTACGTCCCAACTGACCAGCAGAGGGGGTCCGCAAGAGAAAGGACCAGGAACAATGACCATGTTGCCGGGACCAGCGTGGAACGCAGGACCCGGATGTGACGTCAGTGGAAGTTGCCTGGGGCCATTGTGGAACGCAGGTGCCTGGAAGTGACATCACCTGTGGGCACCTGCATTCCACATTGGTCCCGGAAGTGCGGTTGTCCTTCCTGGTCCTTTCTCCTGTGGCCCCCCTCTGCTGGTCAGTTGGGACTTACTCCATCAAGCTGCACACTGGACTACCTCTGGGACCACCTGCCGCTGGACTTCCTGTCACATCTATCATGATGAGCCTTGCTTTAGTTTAATTCTAGTAAGTGCATTTTATCCTTTGGCAATTAAAGTCTTTTGTTTACTGCACTCAGAGGCACCTTCTGTTTGCTTCAGAGGAAATATATAACGCACCTGATATTCTCCCTTTCATCACAATAATAATAAAACCCCATTATCCCCCTCATAGGAGTATTGTCCTCTACCACAGCTGAAAAAGAAGAAAGATGGCAGCACTTCCAGCATAAAAAATAGGTCCTTTATTGCAAATCCATTAAAAACAGAGACAAACACATGTAGTTCCCAGGAGGTTAGCAAACACGTTTCACATTGCCAAATACCCTGAGACTGAACACTGACTTATAACTCTGAGACTGCAGGTGAGACCAATAATGAAATCAATCCCGCAGTCCCACAGCCCAGGGAGTATATATACTATATGAATTATACAAATAAATACGTGAAAGAAACATAATAAATGCATGTGTATCATGTGCCACAGCTGCCTGTAGTTTAAAACTTCCAGCTCTACTCTTCTGAACCTTCTGGGTTGTGCACTCCATGCTAATTCTTCTAGCCACAACTGTACCTTTCAGTAATCAGCTTCACATGTATGTATTAGGCCTCATGCACATTGGAGGTTTTGCTGTCTCTCCTAGACGCCTTTCCTTCTGGCAGCAGTGTTTTGGCAGAAAAAATGCTTGACGCTTGTATATGCGTGTAACGCGTTTAGACGCACTAAGTGCTTGGGTGTTAATTATTTCATTGGCCAGAATAATAATTTGCATGGACGCATAGGCTACTGTGCAGGGGCTTCTAAAGGCAGAAAAAACCCTGACCAGACTGCCCCGGGAACAGTGTTAAAAATGCCCAGTGTGCATGAGGCTTTATGCTGCCTGAGCTCGGAACCCCTCTGTCTCTCTGCCAGGCCGGACAGTGCCTCCTCCTTACTCTCAGGCACAATACATTCTCATCTCCCACTCTGTCACCAGTGGCAAAACCTTTAGGGGGCCTCTCGTGGAACACTAGGATTCAGCACAAACCCAGAGTAGAAACCGTGGTATACGTATTAACCATATTAAACAGCAGTAAAGGACTTTTTTATGGTTATCTCAAATTCTACTACAATGTGTTGCCAGTGTATGTTAATTTGGCTTATTACATGAACAAATGCTATCCAGAAAGCTCCCCTCAACATTAACCTAATATTTCACACAGCTTATGATTTAAGGCTCCTCATCCCTGTAAAGCTTTTCATAGAAAATATTGTTCTGCTTTTATCTCTGCAGATAACTAAATTACATTTCTGTTGTGGCCATTTCATCTTAGAACCTCATACTGCATGTTTGATGCAAAAGGGAGAGAAAGGTTACAAGTGGCTGGAGGGAATTGTGCATGTTAGATGCCGGCACATTCACTTTTTATCATGTGTCTTCTTTTTTTTCAGTCACAACCAATTAAGTACATGAATCAGCTAGTGACCAGAGAGCCAAGGATTTCATGAGAGATTAAAGCTCTAAAATGGGTTAAGAGGACAAACAAGGAAATGCTCCAAGAGATTGCTTTGTACCTAGAAAACTTAACTTTTCTCCCAGTTCCCTTGCACATGTGGTAAATGCAGAATTTAAAATAAAAGGGGCTTTTATCAAGTTTCAAAAAAATGGAGCTGATCATGCCATAACCTGGCTAGGTCATTTATTGTAATAAATTGCACATAGACACAAAGCATTAATACACATGGATAAGGTTATTCACATTAGGGCCGGTTCCCCTGCAGAGTGATTTGGCAGTTTATTTGAATGGGCTGCAAAATGCACCAGATTGTACAAAAAGTAGTACATACACTACTTTTGAAAAATGTGCCACATTAAATTGCATGGTACTGCGCTACAATGCTATCTGGTACCTGCACTGCGTTTGCAATCTTTAGGGAGCCATTTTTATTATTATTATTATTATTATTATAATTATTCAGAATTTATATAGTGCAGAATTTAACAGTTTGCCCAGTGCCTTACAAAATAAAGGGAGACAATACAGTTACAATACAATAAAATACAAGACGATTAAGAGGGCAGTGCTCATAAAAGCTTACAATTTAATAGGGTGGGGCAAGTGGTACAAAAGGTAATAACTGTGAGGGATGAGCTGATGGAAGAGATAAAAGTTCAGTTAGTTGGAGGTGTGATAGGCTCCCCTGAAGAGATGAGGCAGCCAGAGTAGGAGATAGCTGGACAGATTGAGGTAGATAGTTCCAGAGGATGAGAGAGGCTCTGGATAAGTCCTGGAAACGAGCATGGGAGGAGTAGACAAGGGAGCTTGAGAGCAGAACATCTTGGGCGGAGCAGAGAAGACAGTTTGAGTGATATTTTAGGCAAGATTGGTGATGTAGCTCGGGGTAGAGTTGTGGATGGCTTTGCATGTTGTTAGTTTTTTTTTTTATTTCAACCAGTGGAAACCAGTGAAGGGATTGGCAGGGAGGAGGCAGAGAGGGGTAGCAGACACTTAGTGGTTGGCAAGGTAGTTGAGTCTGGCAGCAGCATTCATGATAGGCTGAAGTGGGGAAAACCCTTAACAATGTACTGCCACCCGCAGCAGATCGCAAAGGCGGTGTGATTTGATACAGTGTGGGAAACGCGCATGGAACTGAAGTTACCTATACCACACTTAAAGTATTTTTTATGTTATTTATTTTTGTATTTCCTTCTTCAGGTTTCCTTTTTCAATTGTCTCCTGGCCACATCGCTATATTCCCATTCTCTCTGTTCCCTTTGTGCCACTGGGACCTGTGAAGTCCTGTGTGGGTCATTCCAACATGTGAGCTCCTGCTCTGTACTACAATTGTATTTGGAGCCATTCAGAGCACCTTACAGCCAGAGCTAAAACCCATGCTTATCCCTCTCCTCCACAGTGGTGATTGACAGAGGCTCTGTGTCCCTCTCATGCTGGCTGTGTGTGTGTGTGGTGTTCCTAATGGTTGCACATAGAGTTGTAGCACAGAGTGGCAGCGTGCACATTACAACTTACAAAGGACTCCATAGGTCCCAGTGGCACAAAGGGACAATTGGAAATGGAAGCTCCAAAAAGGAAATTAAAATTAAATTTCAAATGCATTTGAGTTATTTTTTTCCTTAGTCAGATAAAAATAACATGACTTTAACTTCACTTTATAACTATACTTTATTGAATACAGTAAATCGGAGATATATATAAGTTTAGTTCTACTTTTGGGGCGGCATTCCTAGGAAAAGTAAATTTGATATTAAATTTAATATGTTTCTGAGAAGCTTTGAACAGAAAAATGTTGAAACTTCTTTTCTGAAACTCCTGTCTCATTGTACAGACAGAGATTTGCAGGTTTGATTTTGCTATTCAATTTGAATTTAGGCATTAATAAAACAAGCTTTGGAAACATCCAGTTTGTAATTTTAAATCTTTTAATACAAATGCTCTTTCTTTGTAAGATACCTAAAGCAAATACTTTCCTTCCAAATAGATGTAGGTTTGGGATGTTCTGTGAACTGATCTTATGGCTCCAATATCATGGGATCACTTACTTTAATTACACAAGCAGTTTGATAATAGGACATTTTTCAGGAACTTATGGAGCAAAATATTCACAGAAATGTCTTTTTCATATGTAACAGCTGCCTGCTTACCTGCAGCGGTTTTTAAAATACCTCTGTTTTGAGCACTGGGAGCCTGAGCTGGAAATGCAATGGTACTGTGGTCTGGGAGGTCACTATGTATGAAATGTAAATTCTGATAACCTTTGATTATTTCTGATAGCCAGCACACCCTTAAAAAAGCTTTCTCAGAACACACTGTGCATTGTATTCTAGCTAAGTGAGGTCAGGTCATAGCTGGGATTGTGACTAGAGTCTGGAGTACATTGTATTCACACTCAAGAAGGTCTTACACATACACCATCAGTCTATAAATCCAGAGGAAAACTCAGGAGTATTAATTACTAGAACCACTTATATAGAGCTGCAAATACGCCATAGGCCCCTTAATTGTGCCCAGAATCAGAAGAGTTTATCAACATATTACCACAAGAAGAGGAAAAAAATGGGGTCCAACCTATGAGGGTTAATTTACTAAAGGTAAATAGACTGTGCACTTTACAAAATGCAATGGCATTCTGCAAGTGCAGTTGCTCCAGAGCTTAGCAAATGAGTAGAAGCTCTGCTGACTTCCATCATCCAATCACATGCAAGCAAAAATGCATTCTTTTTTAAATATTCCTTGCATGTGATTGGATATTCTTTGCAGAGTGAGATTTTACCTCATTTACAAAGCTTTGGAAAGTGCACAGTATATTTGCCTTTAATAAATCAACCCCACAATGTCCATCCTAATAAACTTTATTTGCCATCCACATCAGTCCAGAAGAACAGAGAAGCCACAATCTAGCAGGGCCTGTTGTGTCAAGCATTCTTGTGTGCCCCCACAAAACACAGAATTGTGATCAAGCACAAACCATAGTTTGTGAAGGCATGAAATAGAAAAGCTGTTTTTTTGTATTGCCCCATTTTTAGAAGTATCTGCTACAGCACATTATTTAAAAATATGTATTTACCTACAAAATAAGCTATACATAGAGGCATATGTGACTCCCCCCCCTTATTAAAGTGTATTTATCAAGTGTAGGATATAAGGACAGCCATTTTTGAGCTTGAATTTGAACCTGAGGAATTGTTTTCTTTGTTTTAGAATGGGGAAGGGTTATGCCGCGTACACACGACCGGACTTTCTGGGAGAAAAGATCCGATGGAATCATTCCATCGGACATTCCGATCGTGTGTGGGTTTCATTGGACTTTTTCTTTCTAAAATTCTGATGGATCTAGAAATAGAACATGTTTCAAATCTTTCCGACGGAATCAGTTCCTATCGGGAAAACCGCTCGTCTGTATGCTAGTCCGACGGACCAAAAACGACGCAAGGGCAGCTATTGGCTACTGGCTATTGAACGTCCTTTTTCTAGTCCCGTCGTATGTCATCGCGTTCTAAACGATCGGACTTTGGTGCGATCGTGTGTAGGCAAGTCCGTTTCAGCGGAATTCCATCGGAAAGACTGTCGGAGTCTATTCTGATGAAGAGTACGGTCGTGTGTAAGCGGCATAAGAATAACTCTGAGGTTTTTACTGTCTGTGTCATTACTTTAAAGTGATTGTAAAGGCAGAAAGCTTTTTGCCACAATGCATTCTGCATTAACCACATGACTTCCGGAAGATTTACCCCCCTTTTTGAGCAGGCCATTTTTTGCAATACGGCACTGCGTTATTGCGCAGTCATGTGACGCTGTACCCAAATAAAATGTATGTCCTTTCTTTTCCACAAATAAAGCTTTCTTTTGGTGGTATTTGATCACCTCTAAAAGGTAAATGAATAAAATGTGTTTGAAGCGCTTCACAATGTGGTAAATTTATGAAAAATTGGCTCTGGTAGCTATATAATCAAAGTAATCCAGCAGTGTTAAAAAAATGCAATCTAAAAAAATATATATGTGACACCATGTGCATAATTGTATAAATAAATAAATATATAAATACTAATGTGTTGAAAATAAAGTCACTTCTAGTGATAATCCACAAAGCGTGAATAAATACATCAGACAACCAAAAAACACATGAAAATTAGCTTTTAGTCCCAAGCAGCAAAGTTTTTGAATAGCACACAATTGCTTAATTGGAGTGCTTTTTGGCAATTTTAAACGATAATGTTCCTTTGCTTTAGTCACATCAGATGTAACGATCCCCGTCAGACATCATATGTAAAGCAAATATAAGAAAAAATATCATTGCGCAATGCTCTTAATAACAAGGTACACAGGCAAACATGTGTCAGATCCACTCACGTGCGCCCAATAGTGAAAGGCATATGCAGGTGTATAGAGCAGTCAGCCGCCTTGGACACAGGCAGAATCGCTGCAGCACACAGCTAGATACTGACGATCTGCATAGAGCGTCCTTGGCTCCTCCCACACGGTGCGTCACGGTCACGTGACTTTTTCAAGGACTTTATTTTCAACACATTAGTATTTATATATTTATTTATACAATTATGCACATGGTGTCACATATATTTTTTTTAGATTGCATTTTTTTTAACACTGCTGGATTACTTTGATTATATAGCTACCAGTGTTTAAGAGCCAATTTTTCATGAATTTACCACATTGTGAAGCGCTTCAAACACATTTTATTCATTTACCTTTTATAGTGATTCTGAACACATTTTTTTGATAGCAGCCTCACTTTTTTGATGTGTATATTTATTAGTTATTAACCATCACAGCGCTTTGTGTTTTTTATTTATTTTTATTTGATCACCTCTGCTCCCCCCATCCCCCCATATATTTATCTGTGCCCAGTCTTGATCCAACACTGCTGGAGAGCATTGGCTCTCTCCTCTCTCTCGCCTCATTGAACATGGAAGCAGCGGAGGAAGCCATTGCCTCGTGCTGCTGTCAATCAAATCCTGGGTGCAGGGAGCAGGGGGGTGGGCTGAGCAGTGCTGTGTGTGTCAATGGACACACAGAGCGTGGCTCAGTGGCTTGCTATGGGGGCAGGGGAGAGGGGTTAGGAGCTCTAGCAGGGAACTTCAGAAGAGGAGGATCAGGGCTGCTCTGTTCAAAAACCATTGCACAGAGTAGGTAAGTATGACATGTTTGCTATTTAAAAGAAATGCCTTTACAATCACTTTAATTACCTCTGCTCTTCATGATTGACAGCTTTGTAGTATACGGGTGAGGTAACGCTAGACCAGGGGTCTCAAACTGGTGGCCCTCCAGCTGTTGCAAAACTACAACTCCCATGAGGCATTGCAAGGCGGACAGTTACAAGCATTACACCCTCAGGCAGATGCATGATGGGACTTGTAGTTCCGCAACAGCTGGAGGGCCACCAGTTTGAGACCCCTGCGCTAGACCTTGCCAGTAGTGAGTGAGTCTGGGGAGGGTTTGACTTGTGGAGGGTCCTTGGAGTGGGTCCCTTCAAGCATGTGATGATAAGTGGGTGTGGAATGTGCATGAATAGAAAATTTGAAAACTGCAGTGGGTTGATTGAACAATGATCACTTTAACCACTTCCCGTCCAGTGTATTGTCAAATGATGGCTGGGTAGGACCTTTGTTTGGGCAGGAAGGGGGTGATAGTGCTCGGTATTGAAGTGGTCAATAGTTTATGACATAGAACCCAATCAACACATTTCGAGAAATTTCGGCTTCCCCGTCTTCAGGGCTTTGGTGGTGTTAGATTTGTTGGCCATGGGCACTGAAGTCTACGTCTTTATGTCATCCACCTTCACAAATTTAAGGAATGGAAATAAAAGAAAAAAAAAAAATCTGTTCAAACAAATAGAAATATAGGAACTTTTTCGGCTATAGGGCTGTTTTTCTATTCAGAGATTAAGGCTCGGTTCACACTGGAACCGGCTGCAGATTGCGCAGGAACGTCCCCATTCTTTGATTCAGGGACAGATTGGGGCCGAATCTGTGCCTGTATTCGGCCCTGAAACGGAGCCAAAGATAGTTAAAGTTAGCAGGATAGAAGATTAGGTTGTAGGAAACATATACACTATCTCACAAAAGTAAGTACACCCTCACATTTTTGTAAATATTTTATTATATCTTTTCATGTGACAACACTGAAGAAATGACACTTTGCTACAATGTAAAGTAGTGAGTGTACAGCTTGTATAACAGTGTAAATTTGCTGTCCCCTCAAAATAACTCAACACACAGCCATTAAAGCGGTTGTATACCCGCTGTTTTTTTTTCTACACCTGCAAGGGAAAAGGCATAATGAGCTAGTATGCACTGCATACTAGCTCATTATGAGATACTTACCTTAGAACGAGGCGCTGGCATCTCACACGATCCACGCCGAGGGAGCTGACATTTCCCCTCGGCGTGTCTTCCGGGTATCGCGGCTCCGTCGCTGTGAGTGGCCGGAGCCGCAATGTCGTCACTCCCGCGCAGGCGCGCGGGAGACTTCTGTCGGGCAAGCTCCGGAGTTTGCCGGGCTGTCTGCCGAGAATCCCCTGTGCGCATGCGCCGCTGCAGTCAGCGGCTCATTGAGAGGGGAATATCTCCTAAACCGTACAGGTTTAGGAGATATTTTTTTAACCTATAGGTAAGCCTTATTATAGGCTTACCTGTAGGTAAAAGTAAAAAAAAAAGGTATACAACCACTTTAATGTCTAAACCGCTGGCAACAAAAGTGTCCCAAAGCGTCAATATTTTGTGTGGCCACCATTATTTTTCAGCACTGCCTTAACCCTCTTGGGCATGATGTTCACCAGAGCTTCACAGGTTGCCACTGGAGTCCTCTTTCACTCCTCCATGAGGCCATCACGGAGCTGGTGGATGTTAGAGACCTTACGCTCCTCCACCTTTTGTTTGGGGATGCCCCACAGATGCTCAATAGGGTTTAGGTCTGGAGACATGCTAGGTCAGTCCATCAACTTTACCCTCAGCTTCTTTATCAAGGCAGTGGCTGCCTTGGAGGTGTGTTTGGGGTCATTATGTTGGAATACTTCCTTGCGGCCCAGTCCCCTCAAAGTAACTCAACACACATCCATTAATGTCTAAACTGCTGGCAACAAAAGTGAGTACACCTGTCACGTACCTGGTGGCGGAGCCCAGAATGCAGGGAGCAGCCTCTCGTGTGCCTCTGGCTCGAGAACCCCTGATAGAGAAAACAGGGACTCAAGAGCACAGGGGGCCACAAGTGCTTGGCAAGTGGCAGGTGTAGAGCTGATCCGGACCTCTGGTGCAGCAGAAGGAGGACTGACAGGAACACTGGAACCACTGACTGAGCAGAGAAGTACTGTAGCTGGCAGGAACTCAGGAACAACAGGCAGCAGGGAGGTGTTCTGTAGTACAACTGGAGCACTGGAACAACTGGTAGTGGGAAGATAAACCAGAACTCTGACAGGAACACTGGAACCGCTGACTGAGCAGAGAAGTACTGTAGCTGGCAGGAACTCAGGAAAAACAGGCAGCAGGGAGGTGTTCTGTAGTACAACTTGAAGCACTAACGAGGTGAGACAGGCTGGGTCAACACTGGCGGGCAGAGCAGGTACCAAACGGAAGCAGAAGAGTAGTCAGGGCACGGACCGGATCGGCAACAGACAGGCAGATAACAACCGTAGGATGAGGCAGGAGAATAATCAGACAAGCCGAAGTCGGGGACTGGCAGCAAGCAGGAGAAGTCAGGAACAAGCCGGGTAACAGGAAACAGGTAGACAGGTATACTTGATAGCTTAGGGTCTCAGGAAACGCTGTAGACCGGACAGCAAGAAAGCATGCTAACAGGCTCCTTTAAATAAGTCCATTGGCGCCAAACACTGTCACATCGTACGTCCGCGTGCTCCCGCACGTACCCGCGCGCGCCTGAGTACCGATCGTACGTGCCCGCTCGTACCCCCACGTACCCGCGTACACTTGTTCATGCTAGCGTGCCTCCGTATGCATTCTTTCGCGCTAACGCGCCCCCGCACACGTCCACCGGCTCTAACAATTGTGCTAACAGGACGTTTTTCATTACAACACCCCTAAGTGAAAATGTCCAAATTGGGCCTAATTAGCCAGTTTCCCTCCCTGGTGTCATGTGACTTATTATGCCCTGTACACACGGTCGGATTTTCCGATGGAAAAAGTGCAATCGGATTGTGTTGTCGGAAATTCTGATCGTGTGTGGGCTCCATCGGACTTTTTCTGTCGGAATTTCCGACACACAAAGTTAGAGCAGGCTATAAAATTTCCCAACAACAAAATCAGATCGGTTAAATTCCGATCATGTGTACACAAATCTGACGCACAAAGTGCCATGCATGCTAAAAATAAATTAAGAGACGAAAGCTATTGGCTACTGCCCCATTTATAGTCCCGACGTACGTGTTTTACGTCACCGTGTCCAGAACATTTGGATTTTCTGACAACTTTGTGCGACCGTGTGTATGCAAGACAAGTTTGAGCCAACATCCGTCGGAAAAAATCCATGGATTTTGTTGTCAGAATGTCTGATTAATGTCCGATCGTGTGTACAGGGCATTAGTGTTACAAGGTCTCAGGTGTGAATGGGGAGCAAGTGTGTTAAATTAGGTGTTATCACTCTCACTCTCTCATACTGGTCACTGGAAGTTCAACATGGCACCTCATGGCAAAGAACTCTCTGAGGATCTGAAAAAAAGAATTGTTTTTCTACATAAAGTTGGCCTAGTCTGTAAGAAGATTGCCAAGACCCTGAAACCGAGCTGCAGCATGGTGGCCAAGACCATACAGTGGTTTAACTGGACAGGTTCCACTCAGAACAGGCCTTGCCATGGTCAACCAAAGAAGTTGAGTGCACGTGCTCAGAGTCATATCCAGAGGTTGTCTTTGAGAAATAGACTTATGAGCGCTGCCAGCATTGCTGCAGAGGTTAAAGGGGTGGGGGGTCAGTCTGTCAGTGCTCAGACCATACACCCCACACTGCATCAAATTGGTCTGCATGGCTGTCATCCCAGAAGGAAGCCTCTTCTAAAGATGATGCACAAGAAAGCCTGCAGTTTGCTTAAGACAAGCAGATTAAGGACATGGATAACTGGAACCATGTCCTGTGATCTGTGACCAAGATAAACTTATTTGGTTAAGATAGCATCAAGCGTGTGTGGCGGCAACCAGGTGAGGAGTACAAAGACAAGTGTGTCTTGCCTACAGTCAAGCATGGTGGTGGGAGTGTCATGGTCTGGGGCTGCATAAGTGCTGCCAGCACTGGGGAGCTACAGTTTATTGAGGGAACCATGAATACCAACATGTACTGTGACATACTGAAGCAGAGGATGATCCCCTCCCCTCAGAGACTGGGCCGCATGGCAGTATTCCAACATGATAACGACCCCAAACACATCTCCAAGACGACCACCGCCTTGAGGGTAAAGGTGATGGACTGGCCAAGCCAGTTTCCAGACCTAAACCCTATTGAGCATATGTGGGGCATCCTCAAACGGAAGGTGGAGGAGCGCAAGGTCTCTAACATCCACCAGCTCCGTGATGTCATCATGGAGGAGTGGAAGAGGACTCCAGTGGCAACCTGTGAAGCTCTGGTGAACTCCATGCCCAAGAGGGTTAAGGCAGTGCTGGAAAATAATGGTGACCACACAAAATATTGACACTTTGGGCCCAATTTGAACATTTTCACTTAGGGGTGTACTCACTTTTGTTGCCTGCGTTTTAGACATTAATGGCTGAATGTTGAGTTATTTTGAGGGGACAGCAAATTTACACTGTTATACAAGCTGTACACTCACTACTTTACATTGTAGCAAAGTGTCATTTCTTCAGTGTTGTCACATGAAAAGATAGAATAAAATATTTACAAAAATGTGGGGGGGTGTACTCACTTTTGTGAGATACTGTAGATGTGACCTTTACAGGGCTGTTGGAAAGACAGAGGATGCTACAAATGCAGAGATACAAAAAACACACACGATAGACTTTTAACATAATCTCTAACTTCTCCTTTTACATTGAGTTTCCTCTTGGCAGCTTGTTCTCTGTTTCCACCAGTGTTTCTGGAAATCATCAGTAAAGCTCCCTCAGCTTCCCAGCACTGCTATGGTGTCTATTTTGTTTATTATTGTTAAAAAAGCACAAGGTTTTCCTTTCACAGCTTTCTGACTACTATAAAGTGGCAGACTGACTATACTTAGAAAATTTAAGCCCAACTTCAGCCAGTAACTTTATTTCATTTTGGATAGCGCTGGGACAAGTTAGACCGCCTGTCAGCATTTTTATGCCATCTGTGTCAAATTAGGAAGTGATAAGAAATCTCTCGGCTTAGACGAAAACACATATTTAGTACAGTGAGGAAGGGTTAGAACTTCTGACAATGTTTTTATTTTTGTCTGTGACTTTGTTCCCTCAATGTACAGAAAAAATGTACAGAATCCCCTACATGATCAGGTTTTTTTTACATGCCTATTGCTGTAAATGTTATGGACAGCTTTTGTTAATGCATATGCAAAGCCTAGATCAAAACATATTGTAGCCTACTTGTCCTTAGATGTGGTGGCTGCCTTAGTTTTCTTTTTCCAGGCGTCTCTTTAGTTTCACCTGGTGATCCTGGTGGTAAAACACTTCCTGTGCTAAGGTGACAACACTCAATACCAGTCTTTCTCAACCTTTTCAACACAGAAGAACCTTTGGAATAACTTTCCACTCTTGGGGAACCCCTGTTAAAATGTATTATATCTACTACAAAAACTCCTAAAAAAACATAAATGATCAATGGTGTTAGTGGTAACTTATCTTAGAAGGAAACATTTTTCATAACTCATAGCAACCTCTGGAGGAACACTGGTTGAGAAACCCTGCCTAATGTAATCTATATAACGAGGAGCAGCATTGTCACTCTAGTCTGCACTCCTTATTTGGACTGCAAGCACCTCATTTTATCTCCATAATGCGGGGGGAGGTGTTCTGTGGTTCTCTGTGAACTGAAACAGTTAACAACATGGTAGAAAATACTTAAAATGTACTTGGCCTGTAAAAAGAAAACTAATGCATCCACCATCTAAAGACTGATAAGCTGCAATATATTACATTTTTTTGTTTTTGTGGTTTTAGGTACACCTAAGGTAAATAAAGTATGTTAGGTTTACTGGTTAGATATATACAGTGGCCATAGAAAAGAATCACCCCCCTATTAAAATAATTTTGTTGCTTTGTAACCTGAAATGAAGACAGGCATAGTTTTTGTTTTATCCAGCTGTATTTACTTCCAATTGAAAGAAATAACACCAACATGTCAGAAAAAAATGCCAAAAATTCAAAAACAGAATCACTGAGTTGGAAAAAGGATCACCCCTGCTAAAAATGACTTGTAAACTCAGTCAGGTATAGCTAATCACCTTCTCAATGGCACACAAAGCCATTTGACTTTTAACTGTGATCAGCTGTGGTCATTTTAATTAGATCAGCATGAAAAGAGCTTTCCTGGAGCATTTCCCAGTCTCTTAGTGCAACTGAAACAAACAATCAACTATGGGTGGCAGGGCACTGTCAAAAGATCTCCGGGACAAAGTTGTGGACAGGCACAAGTCAGGAAATGGATACAAAAAATATTTCAAAGGTTTTATCAATGTCTAGAAGCACTATGAAGTCTATTATTAAGAAGTGGAAGGTATTTGGCACAACACAGACCCTCCATGGATCAGGACGTCCCTCCAAACTGGATGAAAGCGCCAGGAGGAAACTGGTCAGAGAGGCTACCAAGAGGCCTACAGCAACTCTAAAGCAGTTGTCAAAGAGTGATCATTGTGTGCATGTGACAATATCACAAATTCTCCCACAAATGTGGATTGTATGGGAGTGTTGCAAGAAAAAAGCCACTCCTCAAGGAAGGCCACATGCAGTCACGACTGAGCTTTGCCAAAACACACCTTGAAGATTCTGAGGCCACATGGAAAAAGGTGTTATGGTCAGATGAGACTAAAATTTAATTACTTGGCCTCAACACCAAACAATATGGCTGTCAGAAATCCAATACAGCTCACCATCCAAATAACACCATTCCTACTGTAAAGCATGGAGGTGGTGGTATCCTGTTATGGGGGTGTTTCTCTGCAGCAGGGACTGGAGCACTTGTCAGGATAGAAGGAAAAATGGATGGGGCAAAATACCATCAAATTCCTGAGGGAAATCTGCTGCCCTGTGCCAGAAAGTTGTCAGTGGGAAGAAGGTTTACCTTCCAACATGACAATGACCCAAAGCACACAGCAAAAATGACCACACAGTGGCTGAAGGAGAAAATGGCGAATGTCCTTGCATGGCTTAGTCAGAGCCCAGACTTAAATCCCATTGAAAATCTGTAATTTGAATTTTGCTGTCCACAAATGGTCACCATCAAATTTAACTGAACTTGAGCAGTTCTGCAAAGAAGAGTGGGCAAATATTGCAAAGTCTAGATGTGCAAAGTTAGTAGAGACATATCCCAACTGACTAAAGGCTGTAATTAAAGCAAAAGGGGGTTCAAAAAAATACTGACACAAGGGGGTGATCCTTTTTCCAACTCAGTGATTCTGTTTTTGAATTAAAAAAAAACATTCTGACATGTTATATCTTTCACTTCAATGTTATAAGTTGCACTGATTAAATACATGGATAAAACAAAAACTGTGTATGTCTTAATTTCAGGCTGCAAAGCAATAAAATGTGATAATTTTAAGGAGGATGATTCTTTTCTATACCCACTGTAAATTTCATTATGTTCTATATACCGTGCAGCGTCTTTTTTCAGTCGGCTAATTTCACCTTTTCTACTAGAAACATCATTTTATCTCCTAGACTTGAAAGAAAAGATCACACTGTAAGACATTTCTTCTTAAGATTAAGCCACTTTAGTTCAAACTATCCTACGTCAGGTTCCACAAATTAGTAGCATCTACTAAAAAACAAGAATGTGTGTCTAGAAAAACATAGGCATAGATCAAGAGAGCACCAGTCTCTTCCTTAATCTTCCCCAGATGACCTTTTCGAAAGGCTGCAGTAATAACTTACATTGAGATAATAATGGCATATCAACCATGAGATTGTTATACATTTTGAATGGACAGCAGAGCTTAAAAGCTAAATGCAAGAACAGTGTATAGTATTATGAGCCTGTTAGCTATTTCATGATGCTGATAACTAATATCTGCACACGTGGGGAAAGGCAATGGCCCTGTAGATGAAGACGGTGAAGGAAATTAGTTTGCATTTTTTATTCTGAAGCATTAGTCATGACAGATGCTGTCGTCTTTATGGATTTTTATTAAACAGAGATTATTTTTCTTTTTAATTTTTTAATTGAAATATACCTTCGCTAATATGATCAGCATTTTGCTGTTCTATTTTCTCCTCTCTTTCCAGCAAATTATATTATCGACAGCAAATCATAAACTCATGTGTCCTGTTCCATCCCTCACAGCAATTCATGGGATTTAATGAGGCAAAGATTTTTACATTTTATTTTTAATTTGATTTTGCATTTTTATGAGGCAGCCTCCGTGGTAAATCACATTAAAAATGTTTATGGTCGCATTAACTTTCTTGCTTACATACAGAGCTTACAGTTAATAAATGACTGTGATTTCCATAAAATATTCAGAGCAGACCATTATTACAATGATTTTTTTTTATCCCTACTGCTAAACTTCAATCAGTTTTAGATTTGAAATGCGTTAAATGGCTGTGTGTAATGTTATAATTTGTGTGGCAATCATTTTTTTTATAGTTGCCAATGGTTAAAAAAGGAAGCTTGGACAAAAGGTATTAATTGGCATGCTTAATTATTTAAAATATATTGATTTTGTACTAGTTATTTGAATGTATAAGTCATTTGCTATTTAGTGTGTGCATGTCATTTTCTTGTTTATCCGAGTGTACAAAAAGACTTTAGTGATGTTACCATGGAATAATGAGCTCTCTTGACACTTTTCTCATTTCACTTGTTTTTGACGTAAAGGAGGCTAAAAGCCCTGTGAATGGAAGGGCTGCTTTGCCGTCGATCTGTTTCATTGTTCATTTAGGAAGTTGAATGTGTTCCATTGCCAAATTACTAAGAACATTTTAATGGCTACTTTTGTATTATTATCATTATGGGCAAATAAGTCACTGGATCCAGCTGCTTATGCAGTGTTGGCTTTAGATGCATTATTATTCTCTGCAAAGGTCACACTTTAACTCCCTCTGTTTTCTGCTGCATGTTATTAGGGAGTGAACTAAATATACATTTCAAATTACAGAACAATGAATGGATATGCAGAACAGCACATGGCAGTTCATTGCAATTCTACTTTGTAGTATATACTGGTGTAGCCTACCTGATTGACTGTCACTTGTATTGTGTTTACATGGATTTGTGCTCTGCTAACAGCTTGTGCCTTTTTTTTTTTTTAGTTTTCTTATGGATGCCAAGGCTATACTGTATGTTTCAGTGGGACAGTCCATTTTTTTCAACCAACCATTAACCCCCCCCCCCCCCCCCACTGTAGGTCTGAAGCAGATTACTGTATAAATAATTGTAAAATTAAAAGGTTTTTTTTTTTTTTATGGAAAACGTTGAAGAGTGAAAACCCCTTTAGGTGCTTTTTGCTTTTCCATTTTCTCCTTGGGGAGATTTTACTTCACTTTCTGTCCCAGAGGCAAAACAGGAAGTTAGAGGGAAGCTCTATAAAGTTGGGTGAGATACCGAAAGACAGTTGTCACTAGAATAATGACAATAGAATAGTGGGGAGTCCGTCCCAACTAGGTGGTAAACTGGTTAACCTGGATTTGGTTATAACAGCTCTGCAGGGGCGTGAGCCCAGATATAGACACAGAGCCCTCTGGTCCTCTTCAGAGCTGATGGTGGAGATGGGTTTTGCTGCTGACAGCTCCCAAGTTGTGGCTCTCTGACTCACCAAGCGGGCAATTATCTAGGGCAGGATTAGGTATACAGGAAGAGTTTCTTGAAGCGCTAAAATGCTGGGATCACAAGTTAAAATGGAGTACAGTCCAAGCTGGCAGAAGTGCAGGGGATATAACAGAAACACTGGTAGGTATGCACTGGAATCAGGCTGAAGGGTTCACTGGAATCAGGCTGAATACATGGCGATACAGAGCAGGAAGCTGGCGGGGATTGCACAGGGAAACAATGAAGCAGGTGGAGTGCACAGGTGTTGGTAACCATTTCCTGTCTGGAACACTCAGGGAATCACTGAAGTGAAGGAAGACTGGGTGCTGGCTGATGTACACAATGAAGTCACAGGTACAGGTACAGAGATTCGGGTTGCAGGCAGGAGCACACAGAGTATCACTGAGAACAGCTGAGGGAGGAACAATGCAGATAATAGGAGCAGGATTAACACTGGAGGGTGGCACAGAGGAACACAGGAAATCATTTGATAATGCTAGGAGTAGGGATGAGCTCAGGCATGTTCGAATCCTAGTCTGAACCCACCTGAACAAGTCTACCAGAAAGCTGTAACCTGTAATGGGCAAATCATCTGTGGCCTTGGCATTCCCCACAGCCACGTGTATAAAACCAACATTCTGATCAATTCATATGCTAGCCCTTTAAAACAACGTCCCTTCTGTAATTAGCTGTGGCCAATGACCACACACACAGAGCACACACGCACAGCAGAGCTGGAATGTGAAATGGGCCAGTGTGACGCTGGGTAAGTTTCCACTTGCCACCTGTTCTTTTGGTGACAGCTGTAAAATTATGGATTTCTCATCATTTTCTACCTCAGTGACAATGGTCACCAGTACAAATAGACAAGCCGAGTCTCCCCAATGGGGGCACAGGAAGCAATAGAAGCCTATCAGTGTTTTTAGTTCTTCCCTACTAAAAAATTTGGCTATAGATACACAATTGCACTACATTTTCCCTCCAGCCTCTAAATTATTGCTTTGGTATTTGCAAACTATAATTCATAGGGAAAGTGGTTGTAGAACATACACCTGTGGGTTTGTACCAACCATTTTTTGTTCCTTTATTATTCATGGCCTGTGTGACAGAAGGGTTGGCAAGGGCAGGTCCTTTACTACAGAAAATTGTGAGGTATGCTGTTTTTTGGGGTTGGTGCCACCTAGTTCCAAAGAAGTACAGTGGGGCAAAAAAGTATTTAGTCAGCCACCAAATGTGCAAGTTCTCCCACTTAAAAAGATTAGAGAGGCCTGTAATTGTCATCATAGGTATACCTCAACTATGAGAGACAAAATGTGGAAACAAATCCAGACAATCACATTGTCTGATTTTTGGAAGAATTTATTTGCAAATTATGGTGGAAAATAAGTATTTGGTCAATATCAAAAGTTCATCCCAATACTTTGTTATATATCCTTTGTTGGCAATGACAGAGGTCAAACATTTTCTGGAAGTCTTCACAAGGTTGTCACACACTGTTGCTGGTATGTTAGCCCATTCCTCCATGCAGATCTCCTCTAGAGCAGTGATGTTTTGGGGCTGTCGCTGGGCAACATGGACTTTCAACTCTCTCCAAAGGTTTTCTATGGGGTTGAGATCTGGAGACTGGCTAGGCCACTCCAGGACCTTGAAATGCTTCTTACGAAGCCACTCCTTTGTTGCCCGGGTGGTGTGTTTGGTATCACTGTCATGCTGAAAGACCCAGCCATGTTTCATCTTCAATGCCCTTGCTGACGGGAGGAGGTTTGCACTCAAAATCTCATGATACATGGCCCCATTCATTCTTTCATGTACACGGATCAGTCGTCCTGTTCCCTTTGCAGAGAAACAGCCCCAAAGCATGATGTTGCCACCCCCATGCTTCAAAGTAGGTATGGTGTTCTTTGGTTGCAACTCAGCATTCTCTCTCCTCCAAACACGATGAGTTGTGTTTCTACCAAACAGTTCTACTTTGGTTTCATCTGACCATATGATATTCTCCCAATCCTCTTCTGGATCATCCAAATGCTCTCTAGCAAACCTCAGATGGGCCCGGACATGTACTGGCTTAAGCAGGGGGACACGTCTGGCACTGCAGGATCTGAGTACCTGGCGGCGTAGTGTGTTACTGATGATAGCCTTTGTTACGTTGGTCCCAGCTCTCTGTAGGTCATCCACTAGGTCTCCCCGTGTGGTTCTGGGATTTTTGCTCACCGTTGTTGTGATCATTTTGACCCCACGGGGTGAGATCTTGCCTGGAGCCCCAGATCGTGGGAGATTATCAGTGGTCTTGTATGTCTTCCATTTTTAAATTATTGCTCCCACAGTTGATTTCTTCACACCAACCTGCTTGCCTATTGCAGATTCAATCTTCCCAGCCTGGTGCAGGTCTACAATTTTGTTTCTGGTGTCCTTCGACAGCTCTTTGGTCTTCACCAAAGTGGAGTTTGGAGTGTGACTGAGGTTGTGGACAGGTGTCTTTTATACTGATAACAAGTTCAAACAGGTGCCATTAATACAGGTAATGAGTGTAGGACAGAGGAGCCTCTTAAAGAAGAAGATACAGGTCTGTGAGAGCCAGAAATCTTGCTTGTTTGTAGATGACCAAATACTTATTTTCCACCATAATTTGCAAATAAATTCTTTCAAAAATCAGACAATGTGATTGTGTCACGTACCTGGTAGGTAGAGCCCGGAATGCAGGGAATGGCCTCTCGTATACCTCCGACTCGGGAACCCCTGGTAGTGATGACAGGGGCTCGAGAGTGCGAAGGGGCACAAGTGCCTGACTGGAAAGCTGGAGCAGATGGCTGGATCTAGTAGTCAGCTGGGAGGTGTCCTGTAGTCCAGCAGCAGGATGCAGACAGCAGGGAGGTGACTTGTAGTCCAGCAGCAGGATGTGGACAGCAGGGAGGTGTCTTGTAGTCCAGCAGCGGGATGCACACAGCAGGGAGGTGTCTTGTAGTTCAGCAGCAGGATGTAGACAGCAGGGAGGTGTCTTGTAGTCCAGCAGCAGGATGCAGACAGCAGGGTACAGGCAGGCCGGGTCAAACACAGGCGGGCAGATCAGGTACAGAAGGGTAATCCAGGAGAATAGTCAAAGTCCAAAGCTGAGATTAGGGCAGGCAGCAAACAGGGTAATCAAGAACAGTCCAACAGGTAGCAGGTTGGAAGTACAGAATACGGGTAACAAGGCAGCAGGGGTCTTCAGGAACGCTGTAGACCGGACAGCAAGGCAGCAATGGAACAGTCCCCTTTCTATATCACATGTTTGGCACCAAGTGATGTCATAGGGAGCGCGCGCGCCCGTGTGCCGATATTAGTGCTATTGCGCATGCGCGTGCACCGGATGGCGCTTCTGAGCACAGGCACTCTTTTAAACTTCCTATTGCTGGAAAGCTTGCAAGAAGGCTTTTCCTGACATTGCCCCCCTCCAATGGGCAGCCTCCGGCTGCTCAACTGGGCCATTTTACTAGGATGGGATCTCTTAAAGGCTAGAATTAGTCTTTTGGCGTGGATATTAGTCTCTGGTCCCCAAGAGTTATCCTCAGGACCGTACCCTTTCCATTTGACCAGATACTGAATCTGGTTGCGCCTTTTCCGGCAATCTATGATTGACTCCACCTCAAATTCCTCTTCACCGTCGATGAGCACAGGTTCAGGAGGACCAGTGTTTCGGTTAAGGAAGGGATCCGGAACTGAAGGTTTAAGGAGGGCCACATGAAAGACTGGATAAATACGAAATGACTTCGGTAATTTTAATTCATAAGCCACATCATTGATCTTTCTTACCACTGGGAAGGGACCTACAAACTTAGGGCCCAGTTTCCTGGAAGGGCATGCCAACTTCAGATTCAGGGTAGACAGCCAGACTTGATCTCCTATCTTCAGGTCAAGCTCCCCTCTCCTCTTTTTGTCAAATGTCACCTTGTTCCGTTCCTGAGTTTTTGACATGGTCTCTTGGAGTAGCTTGTTGTTTGCACTGAAAAAACTCAAGGTTTCCTGGACAGCCAGTACCGAACACTCCGGAACTTTGTTGGACAAAAACAAGGGGTGAAAACCATAGTTCGCAAAAAATGGAGACTGATTAGTTGCAGAGTGAACAGAATTATTGTAGGCGAACTCAGCCAGAGGTAATAGGGGAACCCAGTCATCTTGGGAAAAACAAGAATAGCACCGTAAGTATTGTTCCAAGGTCTGGTTTGTTCGTTCAGTCTGACCATTAGTCTGGGGATGGTAAGCAGAAGAGAAGGAGAGGTCAATCTTCAGGGATCCACATAGAGCTCTCCAGAACTTGGATGTAAATTGCACCCCTCGATCAGATACGGTATTTGCAGGTATACCATGGAGCCTTACAATTTCTCTAATAAAGATCCCCGTGGTCTCGGAAGCAGAGGGGGTACCCTTCATGAGCAAGAAGTGAGCCATCTTGGAAAGTCTGTCAACCACTACGAAAATAGTGGTGTAGCCCTCGGATGGTGGTAATTCAACGATAAAATCCATGGAGATTATCCTCCATGGTCTTTCTGGAACAGGAAGAGGTCTTAGCAACCCCCAAGCCTTGGTCTTGCTGCCCTTGTTTTGGATGCAGGTAATGCATGATTCCACGTAGTGTTTACAATCCTCCCACAGCTGAGGCCACCAAAATGTGCGTTGGAGAAGTTCGAAGGTCTTGTGTATCCTGAAGTGGCCAGCTAATTTGTGGTCATGACAGGATTTGAGAACAGCAACCTGTGTTTGTTGGGGCACAAAGATCTTATCCTTATGCCATAATAATTCGTCTCTGGACTGTAGAGTGACATCTGCTGGAAGGGGAGTTGTTGAAGATGCCTGTCTGATTTGAGACAGCAGATCTCCTTGGTGCATCAGAAAGTTCCCAGGAGCAAGAATGGTGTCTGGGGGAGAAAGAGCTTCAGGTTCACTGAACATCCAGGACAGCGCATCTGGTTTGGTATTTTTTGATCCCGGCCTGTAAGTAATGTGAAAAGTGAACCTGGTGAAGAAGAGTGCCCATCTGGCCTGGCGTGGTTTCAATCTTTTGGCAACCTTCAGGTACTCTAGATTCTTGTGGTCGGTGTACACCAGAATAGGATGGGCCGCTCCCTCCAGGAGGTAGCGCCATTCCTCAAGTGCGGCTTTGATTGCTAGTAGCTCCCTGTCCCCAACATCGTAATTCCTTTCGGCTTCGGTTAACCTGCAGGAGAAGAACGCCACCGGATGCAATAAAGCCTTGGAGCCTTGTCTCTGTGAAAGTACCGCTCCTACTGCTATCTCGGAAGCATCTACCTCCAGTATGTAGGGAAAGCTGGATCGGGGTGCTTCAGGACGGAGGCTGACACAAATTGGTCTTTCAAGGAAGTAAAAGCAGCTTGAGCCTCAGGGGACCATTGGAACCGGGTGCCTTGCCGAGTCAGTCTTGTGATGGGGGTGATGATGGAAGAAAATCCCCTGATGAATTTGCGATAGAAATTTGCAAATCCCACAAAGCGCTGTACTCCTTTCTTGTCTGTCGGAGCCGGCCAATCCAAGATGGCAGAGACCTTCTGTGGATCCATCTTGATACCATCTATGGAGATGATCAGACCCAGAAACTGAATGCTTTGGCGTCCAAATTCGCACTTTTCGGGTTTGGCGTACAGGCCATGTTGGCAGAGCCAGGTTAGAACTTTCTTGACATGCTCTCGGTGGATAGACAGGGAAGAAGAGAAGATCAGGATGTCATCCAGATACACTATGATGAACAGATCAAGGTAGTCTCTAAAGATATCGTTCACGAAATGCTGGAAAGTGGCAGGAGCATTACATAACCCAAAGGGCATCACCAGGTATTCAAAGTGTCCGAAGCGGGTGCCGAAGGCAGTCTTCCATTCGTCCCCGCTCCGGAACCCGGACTAAGTTGTATGCTCCCCATAGATCAAGTTTGGTGAATATAGATGCAGTTCCAAGCCTCTGAAATAGTTTGGGTACCAAAGGTAGGGGGTACCGGTTTTTGATTGTAATTTTATTAAGGTCCTGGTAATCTACGTAAGGGCGTAGGGAATGATCTTTTTTCTCCACAAAGAAGATTCCTGCTCCGGCTGGAGAGGTGGAAGGCCGTATGAACCCTTTTTCCAGATTCTCATCGATGTAAGTTTTAAGCGTACCAAGCTCCAGTTCGGTTAAGGGAAAGATTCTCCCAAAGGGAACCTCTGCCCCGGGAGTTCAATTGGGCAGTCATAGGGTCTGTGTGGGGAAAGTGTCTCTGCCCCTTTCCGACTGAACACATCCAGGAAATCATGGTACGCTTCTGGAACTGTTTGGCAGGTTTCAGCATCGGTCTCCAGACACAGCAGGGAAGATGGAATGTCAGTAGATCCCTGTAGGCAATGCTGACGGCAGTAAGGAGAGGGAAAACTGATGTTTCCAGTAGACCAGTCAATTCGTGGGTTGTGAGCTTTGAGCCAGGGCATGCCCAGTATGATGGGAAATAGGGGTGACTCAATGATGTCAAGACGGAGTAGTTCCCGGTGGTTGCCGGAAATGGTGGTGTCTAAAGGAACTGTCTCTTGTGTTACAGGCCCAGATTTAATAGCCGATCCGTTGGCCAGGTGTACAGACAGTCCCTGTGCTCTGGGTCGTAGAGGGATCTGGAACTTGTGAGCAAAAGATAAGTCCATAAATCCGCTACAGGCTCCGAAATCAATTATAGCGGTTGCCCGGATGTTCCCTCCTGGAAGCTGTAGAGAAATGGGAACAGCCAAGTGAGTGGTATTGTTAAAGACAGCAGATAAGGAAGTAGAGGAGAAGGTAGCGTGCTTACAGGTCTTTGCAGGGCAAGTCCTCATGTAGTGTCCAGATTCCCCGCAATAAAGGCAGAGGTTGTTAGCCCGCCGGCGTTGTCGTTCTTCAGGGGTGAGTGAAGGACGGATCCAGCCAAGTTGCATTGGTTCAGAAGTATCAGTAGGGGTGTGTACAGGAGGATTTGGTACACGTGGTAACATCCATACCGGGCAGGAGGGACCAGCTGCACGTTCTGCCCTACGTTCTCTTAGGCGTCTGTCAATTTGGATCGAAAGGTTGATAAGGCCTTCAAGTGTAGCCGGAATGCCATCCCGGGCCAGTTCATCTTTTAATGGTTCAGAAAGTCCCATGCGAAACTGGTAGCGTAGGGTGGCGTTGTTCCAGTTTGTGTCGGAACTCCAACGTCTGAATTCAGATGCATAGTCCTCCGCCGCCCTACGGCCCTGCTGAAGTGAGAATAGTGCTGCTTCTGCGGTAGCTGCTTGTTGTGGATCTCCATATAGGAGAGCCATGGCTTGGAAGAAAGTATCTAAACGGTCGAGGCAGTTATTCTTCTGCTCCAAGAGGCGATGGGTCCATGCCTGGGGTTCGCCCAGTAGGAGGGAAATGACGTACCCCACCTTAGTGGTTTCTAGGGAAAAAGTTCTGGGTTGCAATGCAAAGAAAAGCTCACAGGCATTACGGAATGCCCTATACTTGCTGCGGTCCCCGGAGAACCTTTCTGGTGTGGGAACTTTGGGTTCAGGAGGCAACATGACCACTGACGGAGCAGTGGGTGGACCCGGAGCTGGGGTAGAGAGAACTTGGACACGCTCTTCTAGTTGCTTATAACCGTCTTGTAAGTCCTTAACAGCTTGCGTGAGTCCAGCTAGATGACGGCATAAGTCCTCCATGGGCGATGTCCCCTGCGTGGGCTTGGACATGGCTGTCCGGTACTGTTAAGTACCTGGTAGGTAGAGCCCGGAATGCAGGGAACGGCCTCTCGTATACCTCCGACTCGGGAACCCCTGGTAGTGATGACAGGGGCTCGAGAGTGCAAAGGGGCACAAGTGCCTGACTGGAAAGCTGGAGCAGATGGCTGGATCTAGTAGTCAGCTGGGAGGTGTCCTGTAGTCCATCAGCAGGATGCAGACAGCAGGGAGGTGACTTGTAGTCCAGCAGCAGGATGTGGACAGCAGGGAGGTGTCTTGTAGTCCAGCAGCGGGATGCACACAGCAGGGAGGTGTCTTGTAGTCCAGTAGCAGGATGTAGACAGCAGGGAGGTGTCTTGTAGTCCAGCAGCAGGATGCAGACAGCAGGGTACAGGCAGGCCAGGTCAAACACAGGCGGGCAGATCAGGTACAGAAGGGTAATCCAGGAGAATAGTCAAAGTCCAAAGCCAAGATCAGGGCAGGCAGCAAACAGGGTAATCAAGAACAGTCCAACAGGTAGCAGGTTGCAAGTACAGAATACGGGTAACAAGGCAGCAGGGGTCTTCAGGAACGCTGTAGACCGGACAGCAAGACAGCAATGGAACAGTCCCCTTTTTATATCACATCTTTGGCACCAAGTGCTGTCATAGGGAGCGCGCGCACCCGTGTGCCGCTATTAGCGATATTGCGCATGCGCGTGCGCCGGATGGTGCTTCTGAGCACAGGCACTCTTTTAAACTTCCTATTGCTGGAAAGCTTGCAGGAAGGCTTTTCCTGACAGATTGTCTGGATTTGTTTCCACATTTTGTCTCTCATAGTTGAGGTATACCTATGATGACAATTACAGGCCTCTCTCATCTTTTTAAGTGGGAGAACTTGCACAATTGGTGGCTGACTAAATACTTTTTTGCCCCACTGTAGTGTAGTAAAGCAGACCTGCTGAAGAAGCTCATCAGAGAGCATAATGCGTACAGATGTGAGGTGCTGCCATTCAGGACATTTTTTCCCATTCAAATCATATTTGATGACATGCATGTTTTTCACATTTGTATGTGAGTATTTTATTCCTGAGTTATAGTTTTAATAAATGTTATTAGCAGAGAGCACTATGGTTGGCCTTTGTTTTATATGGATTTTGTTGTCGGAATGTCCGATCGTGTGTACGGGGCATGAGTGGTGTTGACAGCAATCACGTTAAGCCTATTAGTAGGCTAATTACATTGAATATTTAATTTATATATTGATTTCACACATATATTGAATATTGATTATATATGATTTTTTCACTATTTTTGGTATGTCTTAAGGCCCATACACATGATCAGACTTTTTGACAACAAACATGCAAATTACCTGTTTTAAGGCAATGTCCTACTGCTCCAATCTACGGTGTCTGGGGGGGGGCTTGACAATACCCTTACCTGATAATTAGCAATAATATCTCCCTACCATTCACTTGTTATTGCTATGTTCTGTCACTTGTACTTAATTGTCAATGTATGACAGATACTGTTATCATTTTGTTGCAATATTATTTAATAAAAAACCATTGAACATAAACATGTCCTACTGCGCACAAAGGAGATTCAGAATAATGATTCTTTCATGTTACTACAAGGAAAAGTCAGAGTTCCCTTAAAGCTGCAGCTATTATAAAACAGAAATGATCACAGTTATACATTTGCTAAACATCTTCACCTTTATTGTAAAAGTAGATGTAAACCCTACCTGAGTGACATTTAGTTTACAAAAGCACTCTATCTGATCTTCTACAGCTTCTTTGCAGTCATTCCCTGTCTACATGCACTTCATTGATGGGCATATCCCATATAACCCATATCCATGGGTGAGATATTTCTTGATGGTGACAATAGTGGGACATGCCTGCATAATTTGTGTTGGCAAGGCAACTTCCAGTCTCCATTGAAAATCTGTGAATGCAAATATATATAATCTACTTCTACAGGAATGCCTTGATGTCAAATGTTTAGTATTTGGACAGGGCACTTTAAAGTAAGACTAAACTCTCATATCCTTTACAACTATTTGATGGCTTGACAGTGTGGTTGAGAGCTAACATAAGCTTACTAGGAGTGGTAACAGTTATCATTCAAGGCATGCAACTGTTAAATTGGAAAAAAAAATTACAATCTAAACTGAATCCTTGGGAGCTGACACATTATTATTATTTAAGGTACTTATTAGGGATGACCCAAACACCCCCTTGTTCGGTTCGCACCAGAACATGCGAACAGGCAAAAAATTTGTTCGAACACGAGAACACTGTTAAAGTCTATGGGACATGAACATGAATAATCAAAAGTGCTAATTTTAAAGGCTTATATGCAAGTTATTGTCATAAAAAGTGTTTGGGGACCTGGGTCCTGCCCCAGGGGACATGGATCAATGCAAAAAAAGTTGTAAAAACGCCCCTTTTTTCGGGAGCAGTGATTTTAATAATGCTTAAAGTGAAACAATAAAAGTGTAATATTCCTTTAAATTTCGTACCTGGGGGGTGTCTATAGTATGCCTGTAAAGGAGCACATGTTTCCCATGTTTAGAACAGTCTGACAGCAAAATGACATTTCAAAGGAAAAAAGTCATTTAAAACTACTCACGGCTATTAATGAATTGCCAATCCGACAATACACATAAAAGTTCATTGATAAAAACGGCATGGGAATTCCCCACAGGGGAACCCCGAACCAAAATTAAAAAAAAAAAATGGCGTGGGGGGTCCTCCTAAATTCCATACCAGGCCCTTCAGGTCTGGTATGGATATTAAGGGGAACCCCAGCCAAAATTTTTTTTAAAAATGGCGTGGTATCCCCCTCAAAATCTATACCAGACCCTTCAGGTCTGGTATGGATTTTAAGGGGAACCCTGCGCCAAAATAAAAAAAAATGGCGTGGGGTCCCCCCAAAAATCCATACCAGACCCTTATCCGAGCACGCAACCTGGCAGGCCGCAGGAAAAGAGGGGGGACGAGAGAGCGCCCCCCCTCCTGAACCGTACCAGGCCACATGCCCTCAACATTGGGAGGGTGCTTTGGGGTAGCCCCCCAAAACACCTTGTCCCCATGTTGATGGGGACAAGGGCCTCATCCCCACAACCCTTGCCCGGTGGTTGTGGGGGTCTGCGGGCAGGGGGCTTATCGGAATCTGAAAGCCCCCTTTAACAAGGGGACCCCCAGATCCCGGCCCTCCCCCCTGTGTGAAATGGTAAGGGGGTACAAAAGTACCCCTACCATTTCACAAAAAAAGTGTCAAAAATGTTAAAAATGACAAGAGACAGTTTTTGACAATTCCTTTATATAAATGCTTCTTCTTTCTTCTATCTTCTATCTTCCTTCGGTTTCTTCCTCCATCTTCTTCTTCTTCTGGTTCTTCCTCCAGTGTTCTCGTCCGGCATCTTCCTCCACGGCGCCGGCATCTTCTTCCCTTCATCCTCTCGGGCTGCTCCACATCCACCATGACGGGAGGCTCCCGCTGTGTGACACTTCTCCTCTTCTGACGGCTCTTAAATAATGGTGGGCGGGGCCACCCGGTGACCCCGCCCCCTCTGACGTACGGGGACTTGACGGGGACTTCCCTGTGGCATTCCCCGTGACATCAGAGGGGGCGGACAGGGAAGCCACCGTGCGTCAGAGGGGGCGGGGTCACCGGGTCAGAAGACCGTCAGAAGAGGAGAAGCATCACACAGCGGGAGCCTCCCATCATGGTGGATGCGGAGTGTCCCGAGAAGATGAAGGGAAGAAGACGCCAACGCCGCGGAGGAAGATGCCGGACGAGAACACTGGAGGAAGAACCAGAAGAACCAGAAGAAGAAGAAGATGGAGGAAGAAACCGAAGAAAGATAGAAGATAGAAGAAAGAAGATAGAAGAAAGAAGAAGCATTTAAATAAAGGAATTGTCAAAAACTGTCTCTTGTCATTTTTAACATTTTTGACACTTTTTTGTGAAATTGTAGGGGTACTTTTGTATCCCCTTACCATGCCATTTCACACAGGGGGGAGGGCCGGGATCTGGGGGTCCCCTTGTTAAAGGGGGCTTCCAGATTCCAATAAGCCCCCCGCCCGCAGACCCCCATAACCACCGGGCAAGGGTTGTGGGGATGAGGCCCTTGTCCCCATCAACATGGGGACAAGGTGTTTTGGGGGGCTACCCCAAAGCACCCTCCCAATGTTGAGGGCATGTGGCCTGGTATGGTTCAGGAGGGGGCGCGCTCTCGTTCCCCCCTCTTTTCCTGCAGCCTGCCAGGTTGCATGCTCGGATAAGTGTCTGGTATGGATTTTTGGGGGGACCCCACGCCATTTTTTTTAAATTTCGGTGCGGGGTTCCCCTTAAAATCCATACCAGACCTGAAGGGTCTGGTATAGATTTTGAGGGGGACCCCACGCCATTTTTAAAAAAAAATTTTGGCCGGGGTTCCCCTTAATATCCATACCAGACCTGCAGGGCCTGGTATGGAATTTAGGGGGACCCCCACGTCATTTTTTTTTTAAATTTTGGTTCGGGGTTCCCCTGTGGGGAATTCCCATGCCGTTTTTATCAATGAACTTTTATGTGTATGTTCATTAATAGCCGCGAGTAGTTTTAAATTACTTTTTTTCCTTTGAAATGTCATTTTGAAGTCAGACTGTTCTAAACACGGGGAACATGCACCCCTTTACAGGCATACTATAGACACCCCCCAGGTACGAAATTTAAAGGAATATTACACATTTTCATTGTTTCACTTTAAGCATTATTAAAATCACTGTTCCTGAAAAAACGGCCGTTTTTAAAACTTTTTTTTGCATTGATCCATGTCCCCTGGGGCAGGACCCAGGTCCCCAAACACTTTTTATGACAATAACTTGCATATTGCATATAAGCCTTTAAAATTAGCACTTTTGATTTCTCCAATAGACTTTTAAAGGGTGTTCCGCGGCTTTCGAATTTGCCGCGAACACCCCAAATTGTTCGCTGTTCGGCGAACTGCCGATGTTCGAGTCGAACATGAGTTCGAAGCTCATCCCTAGTAGTTATATAGCACTGTCAATTTACGCAGCGCTTTACATACACATTGTACATTTACATTGGTCCCTACCCTCAAGGAGCTTACAATCTAAGGTCCCTAACTCACATTCATATATTAGGGCCAATTTAGACAGAAGCCAATTAAGCTACCAGCATGTCTTTGGAGTGTGGGAGGAAACCTACGCAGGCACAGGGAGAACATGCAAACACCAGGCAGGTAGTGTTTCTCTTCATCCTTTCCCACCCTTTACCTAAACCCAGCCACTATCCTCCCCTCTTTCTCGTTCATGTACCCATCCTTCCCTGAGAAAATAGAAAACATAAGTTAGAGCAATGATTACTTAGATGAAATTGAGCTGTTTCATTCATGACACAGATCTAAATAAATGTGAATTTATAGGTGCCTTTTATACCTACGGTCTACCCCTTATGGACAATGTTTGAATTAATACATTTTTATTGAGCAGAAAAGAAGGAAAAAAAAAGTGGTACATGTGGCACTTTCACAATAGCAATAACAATGACATTTAGAAGGCTCAAATATGCCAATCATAAATATAGTTTATAACACACCTCCTTATCCTTACATAAAATCAATACATGATAATAAAATGTTTACCCTCAAGGCCACATTTTCCCCTCTAAAAGGGGCACCTGGATTGGTATAAACCAGAGAAAGAGGAAAAAAAATAGGGGGGGGGAATATTTTTAGAGGTTTGAATAGCATCCTACAGAGCGGGTCAGCCAAATACAATAAGAAAAAGAACTATGTTTTATCTCCCAGTATTGACTATTCCTAAAATGCAGCCATGTGTGATTTTCAGAAATGTAATATGTCCATACTTCTCTAAACTTGGGGTGATTTTCATTCGCTATAGCTACCAACTCTTCCATCTGCATTATATTGTTCATTTCCACTACCCTTTTCTGTATTAATGGTATTGCTGGAGATTTCCAGTGCTTGGGAATCAATGCTCTCCCTGCTATCAACAGGAATTGAAATACTCTTATACTTATGGAAAAAGAAAATGTTTGATCTATATACTACTGTGCTAGCATTTCTTGTAACTATCTGCTATGCTCTGGTGGAGATAAAAAAAAAAGAATTTCTAAACAGTTAAATCAGCGGGTTTAGTTCTGCTTTAACCACTTCAGCCCTGAAGATTTCGCTGCTCAATGACCAGGCCATTTTTTACAATATGGCACTGCGTCGCTTTAACTGACAAATGCGCGGTTGTGCGATGCTGTACCCAAACAAAATTGATGTCCTTTTTTTCCCCACAAATAGAGCTTTCTTTTGGTGGTATTTGATCACCTCTGCGGTTTTTATTTTTTGCGCTATAAACAAAAGAAGACCGACAATTTTGAAAAAAACACAATGGGGGTTATTTACGAAAGGCAAATCCACTTTGCACTACAAGTGCACTTGGAAGTGCAGTCACTGTAGATCTGAGGGGAAGATCTGAAATGAGGGGAAGCTCTGCTGATTTTTCATCCAATCATGTACAAGCTAAAATGCTGTTTTTTATTTTCCTTGCATGTCCCTCTTAGATCTACAGCGACTGAACTGAACTTGTAGTGCAAAGTGGATTTGCCTTCAGTAAATAACCCCCAATATCTTTTACTTTTTACTATAATAAATATCCCAAATTTTTTTTTTAAAAAAAAAATCTTTTTTCCTCAGTTTAGGCCGATATGTATTCTTCTACATATTTTAGATAAAAAAAAGCGTATATATTAATTGGTTTGCACAAAAGTTATAGCGTCTACAAAATAGGGGATAGATATATGGCATTTGTATTATTATTTTTTTTTTACTAGTAATGGCGGCCATCAGCGATTTTTATCGGGACTGCAATATTGCGGCGGACAAATTGGACACTTTTGACACATTTTTGGGACCATTGACATTTATACAGCGATCAGAGCTATAAAAATGCACTGATATAAATGTCACTGGCAGGGAATGGGTTAACACTAGGGGGCGATCAAGGAGTTAACTGTGTTCCCTAGGTGTGTTCTAACTGTAGGGGGGATGAGACTGTCTAGGAAGAGTGAGAAATCGGTGTCCATACTTAGTATGAACATACAATCTGTCTCTACTCTCCTGAAAGAACCGGGATTTGTGTGTTAACACACACAGATCCCGGTTCTCGCTCTGTCATGAGCGATCACGGGTGCCCGGCGGGCGCAATCGCATTGGCTCCGGGCACACGCTGCGGTCGCGAGAGCGCCCCTAGTGGCCAATAGGAAAAGTGACGTAAGGTAACGTCGTTTTGCCCAGCCGAGCCAACCTGCCGAAGTAAAACTGCGGTGGCTGGTCCGGAAGTGGTTAAAGTGCAAACAGTTACAGTCGCAGTTGATTGTTCTCCCATCCAAAATATCAAGTCATCAAATGGCCGGTGTCATAACTGATCACATGTGCAGCATCATGACAGATGCAGATCAAACAGACCCTGAGATGGCAGCTTCCTTGGCTGTAAAGAATAGGAGGGTATAGTTCCACTTTAAGGCAGAGATCAATCATTTATTCAAGCACCAAATAGCACTGATTTGTCACTCCAGTCTCTTAACTACTGTATGACAGAATGTGCCTATGTGCACAATTATGAGACAGACATTTACTGCATAATATGAAATCACATATGTTATAATTACGGTCTGATAGATCCATTGTCAAATAAACAAGATATAAAAGAGACAAGAGACAGAACTGTTGTGGACCAGCCGTGATGCAGCCACAGATGGTTCTATTCATAAAGCAGAGCGGATTCTACTGCCTTTTATATCAAGGATTAGAATTATTTGCTGCTTTCTCCGAATTTCAGATAAAGATGAGGTAATGCTTGATTTTACATGGTTTTTTTTTGTTTTTTTTAAGAACAAAACACAATGCTTTCCCCAACTTTATTGTATTTAGTTACCTTAGCTACAAAGGCATATGCATATATTATGCAGGATGCCAAGGGACCAGCACGTGTTTAGATTACAAATAAGAAAATGACTCAGATATATTGCAATGTAACAGATAGCTCAAGGCTCTGTACAGTTTATAGGAGAACAAAGCCTCTGTTATTTTTTTATTTTTTTTTTATATTTACATATAAAATAAATTGACAATGGTGTCTAAAAGTGCTGATTGCCTTAAAATTTCAAAGTCACACAATTTTTTTTTATTCAGCTAGACACTATTTCCACCATATGTTGTACTGTTATCTGTGATGAATTGTCCTGTCACTGATTGTGTAAGACATGTTTGCATCCATATGCATGTGTGTTGAGAGCAAGGAAATAATTACGGAAATCTAGTCAGAGTGAGTGTTCATTTTTTATTCATATGTGCCTTTTTGGTCTTGTCAGCTGTTGGATTCTGCTCCAGTTGAACGAATTCAATCTTTTAAGACTCATCCATCTGTTGTAGTCAATATATTTTATTAGGTACCTAATTCGAAGTTTGTGTTTCCCGCTGGGAGGTACCGGTGGTTCACCTCAATGGGCTTGCTTACAGACAGATAATTAGACCCATCTTGCAGGGCACATCCAGACTAGGAGGGAGTATTTTTTATTATATATATAAAAAAAATGACACTGTTTTTTTTTTATTGGATACACAGGTAATTGAAAACAATTATCGCAATATTAACCACACAGGGCTAATTTATGAATAGTGGAGTAAAGGGAAATGGTGCTTTCTCTATAACAGCCAGGCAGGTGTGAGATTTCTCTTCCTTATCTGTGAAAATGGGGAGGGTGAAACATGAAGTCTAAGGTAGAGCATTCACTGGCAATTAAATATCTTTGCCACTAATAGATTTAACCACTTAACCACCTAATTTGTAGTCCTCTAAAATGACTCTGTGGAGTAAGCTGTTGTATAGTGGTTGACTGTCTATACACTTTTGAGATGACAGTCTTGTGTTGCCTCATTTATGGGGCACATCCTTCATAAATGGTGGATCCATTCTGTGACTTGCTGTAGTATAGGCTTAGACTCTGTACCTTTCCACTGGTGCAGTACCCTACAAATGGTAGTTCTGTTTTGTACCTTGCTGTAGTATGCTATAAACCTTTGACATTTCAGTGGTGTGCTGCCCCAAAAATGGCAGTTCTTTTTGTACCTTGCTGTAGTATAGGGGTCAACGCTGTAACTTTGAGATTACATTGATGTATTGCCCAATAAATGATAGTTTAATATTGTAACTTGCTTTAGTATAGGGGTAGACGCTCTACCTTTGAGATTACAGTGGTGTAGTACCTTATAAATGGTGCTTCCATTTTGTACCTTGCCATAGTATGGAGGTAGACTTTGTACCTTTGAGATAACAGTAGTGCATTGCTCCTTAAAGAGAAACCCTACTTCTTCCCTGCTTTTTTCCCATCTATTGCCCCTTGTTCTCTTTAGAAAGGATGCTCACCTGCTCAGTGAATCCAGCCCTATCCAGCACCGATCCACTGTTCTGCTGCTACAGCCTTTTTCAGCTCTGCCATCTTTGCTTCTTCAGTCATTGGGAGCCGGTCATTTCTTCCTTGTTCAGGCATGGTCCCTGATAATGTGCCTCAAGCTTCGCCCTTCAGCCTCGCTATCTATATGCTTTACCAGGAAGCTAAAAATAACCAAAAACCAAAATAGGTTTTTATTGTTGGTGGGTGCAGAGGCAAGGACTTAAAGTCCCACTGCGGAGTTTGTTCAGTTTAGACCCCCGCTTTGTCTACATGCAGAAATGCTGTTATTTTTCTGTGTGTTTTTTTTTTTAATTGTGTTTCCTCCAGCCCCACCGCCTCCTGGCATTTTGGCCTGGGCCAGAATTAAGTGTGCCAGGTCCCGTAGCCTCCTGGGATACTTACATCACATCTCCTAAGAGGCTGCAGGGCCAGGCACACAGTTTGCACCTGCAGCTTTCTCTTAGTTCTCATGCAAAGTCCCACAAATACTTATTGATCTTGTCAGTGAAGTGCACCTAATGCTGCTTCCTGTGATGGTGTGGCAATGATGCTGAACTGTTCCTACCTCTTTCCACTACAGTGAGATGAAAAATGTTGCAGGGGGTGTGGCTATGAGCATTATTATTGCTGATTCACAAGCCTAAAACAATCAGGTAAATAGTGGCGCTGAACACACAGTGAACGAGGGAACAAAATTAAATATAAAAAATTAAATACCCAGTGAATGAAAGTGCGTAACTACAAAAGAATAATCCATAGTAAAAATGTCCAAATCTGGATGAAAAATGAAATATGATGATTGATAGTCTGTGATAAACAGTCAGTTGATTAAATGATTCCACACCACACTACGTGATAACTAGACGTGTCTCCACTTCCCGTAATTGATGTACACTCACCAACAGTTATTGCTTCACACTCTCATGTTTGGCAAAAAGAGCATTGTACCCCTCAAGGTTGTAGATATCCCGCCATTCAATCCGATCATCCAATGGGAATGGGACTCCATCAAAAAGCCTTGTACTACATGAAGGGCTATCAATCATCATATTTCATTTTTCATCCAGATTTGGACATTTTTACTATGGACTGTTCTTTTGTAGTTACGCACTTTCATTTACTGGGTGTTTCATTTTTTATATTTCATTTTTATATTAAATTTTGTTCACTCATTCATTGTGTGTTCAGTGCTACTATTTACCTTGTTGTTTTCCTCATTTGTGGTAGATGTTTTTATGCTAATTATCCTCTAAAGTGGCCGGTATATTTAGAATTGTAGTATTTATTCACTTATATATAAAAAAAAAAAAAAATCAGCACCTGGCTCCTCTTCCCCACCGAATGCCCCATAGCAAACGACTTTCTATGGGGGCACTCGTGCGCACTCGCTCCCAAGCCCTACTCTGTTTGTCCATAAGACACAGAGAACGGGGCTCACTCGCCCCCTCCCCCCCTCCCCCCGCTTCCTTGTCACTGGCTTTGATTAACTGCAGGGGGGGGGGGTGCTGAGACCCAATAGAGGAGGATTGGGGCTGTTCTGTGCATGCAAAACCATTACACAGAGCATTAACTTTTTCAGCAATTTGAGGTACAGTAGCTCTGCTATCGGATCAGACTAAATGGGCCAGCCTTCTCTTTCCACGTGCATCAAAAAGCCATCCATGATCCTGTCACCAGTTCACCAGCTTTCCTTCCTTTTGGTAGGTCCTAACCACTGCAGACTGGAAACATCCCACAAGAGCTGTAGTTTTGGAGATGCTCTGTCCTAGTTGTCTAGTCAATACCATTTGGCCCTTCTCAAAGTTGCTCAAATCCTTATGCTTGCACTTTTTTTTTTTGCTTTCAACACATCGTCAGGGACAACATGTTCACTTGCTGCCTAATATATCTCACCCACCTTCAGATGCCATTGTAATGAGATAATTGATGTTATTCACATTACCTCTCAGTGGTCATAATGTTATGCCTATATGTATGTGTGCATACTATACTGTGTGTGTATGTGTATACATATATGGTATATAGATAGATGAAGCCTTTATTTGAAGTGGAGCGTGAGTTCTAAAATGCTAAAGCCAAGTAAAAGGAAAGCTATAAATTTTGCAATTTTGCGTATTAAAAAAACATTTAAATGTAATAAAATTGTATTCATTCATGTTAGACCATACAGTAGCTCTGCTGTATTTGTAAGGTATGATCTTTATGTGAATTGGGGTTTAAATTTAAGTGTAAATCTTTACATTTTCCTTAGCATAGATACCTTACCTCCCACATCATAGTTCTAATACTGTGTACAGTGTTTGTTGTGGAAACAATGATTGCAGTGCATAGTGTTGCCAAAAATGCATACATTTGCTTGAGCACCCATTTGGCTGGTGCCAATTTGAACTTGCCAAACAAAATGAATCCTGTTGAGAGCAAAATGTCATGCAGCATTTGTCAGAGAAGCAAAAGCTGATTTGTCAACAGGCAATCATAATTTTGTAACTGCAATTTTTTTTAACTCTTTCGAGTCAAGGGTGCTTCCTTGCCTTTAAAGGCAGGTATTCTATGTCCAGAAGGTTTTTATAGGCATTTATATATCACAAACAATTTAAATTCACATCCCTGCCCTCAATCCAAAGTCTCTATCCTACATGCAGACATACACATACTAGGGCCAATTTAGACAGGAGTCAAAGATCCAACCAGCACATCTTTGGAGTGTGGGGGAAAGCCAAAGTACCTGAGGAATTCCAAGCAAGCACAGGGAAAACATGCAAGCTCTGTGTGTACAGTGTCCTGGCTTTGTGCTAGGGACCCCAGTGCTGCAAAGCAGAAGTGTTAACCACTAAGCCACAGTGCTGCACAGTGTGTATGCATCTATTTAGTCTCTCTTATAGAATGCATTTATAGAACTCCTACCAATAAAGTGCATCATGTACACATATTGGTGGTGAAAATGTGGTGGTTAAAACCAAATGTACCAGTGTCACTCAGCTATGGCCCCTGACATCACCATGGGGCTGTACATGATGTTCCATAACATTACTGCTTTAGGAGACTTCAGAGACAGCAGACATACTCTAGGAGATGGTCAGAGACTGCAGGTATGCTACAGGTGGGGTTGGAAACTAAAAACATGTAACAGGAGACAGTCAGAGACTTGAGACATGTCACATGAGACTGCTAGAGAACACTGTTCCCAGACCATCTACTGGCTGCTGGAATACAAGGACTGCACAATGAATACCAAAGGGCTGCATATGTACATTTCTTTTGTACTGCTTTAGTGAATATGTCTGGACATATTTTAAGATCTTTGTTATTAGATCACTGCTGTCTGAGAGCAGTGCACCCCAGTGACTGCACATGTTAGCAATAACCCAGTTACAGCAACAGAAGTGAGCATTGAGGTGTATGTAGATTCACCTTCAGAAAAAAGTGCTTAATAATGCACCAGAGTACTCATAATGTAGCATTAACACAACTAGTCTACCTTAGGATGCTGCAACCGGCTTGTAGGGGGGTAGGGTAGTGGGGTGGTAGTCATGTCCTCCATGCTTTCTTCCTTGTTGAGAGCCAAGCAAGGGTTACATAAAAGCTTTAGGTGGGGGTTCTTCTGGGCTACGCTAGGCACTTTGGATAGGGTCACTGCCTTACACATGGGGTACCTTTACCTAAACAGACATTGAACTCTAGTTGACTCTTCCAACATCAAATTACACCACTATGGTACTATTGCATTTAGAAGGGACACACAGAGTCAATGTTCTCTCCACCTGTGTAGTGTATCACCTCTACCTCACTCCCAGTAAAAGGTATGGTGTCCTGCCGCACACCTAGTGCTGCATTTCACTTAACTCTTCTTCTTCTGTACATGTGCACAGGCTGGGGACTTATGCGGCGCAGATTTGCTCCCATTGCTATGGGAAACAGACCTGTTCAGGGAGAGAGTGCCGACAACTCCTTCCTACAAGAAGCTATCCCACCTACCACATGTACATGCTTATGACAGGCTGCTTGAGAAACCTTTGTTACCCTTGGTAAGCACTTGTATCTTCATGCTGCATTAGCTCTTGCACTGTTGTTTTCATACCCCAATGTGCTTAGCTGACCTGAACTGTGAACTATATGTGCCGATTACTTGCATTACACCCCTTGAGTAACTTCTGACCAGGTAAAGGCAATATTTTAAAAACTTTACTTAAATAACATGGCATGACAGACAAACAAAGGCAACAGTCTTTCCCTAAACCAATCTCTAACTCAGGCTTGTGGCTGCGTACCTACACAGGATAAAGTCCATAACTGGCAGAGTCTGTGAAGGTGGTGTCCAGCATTGGCATCTTCAGGGCGCACTGCGGGTCTCAGCAATGTCCCTATGTTGTAGAAGGCTCTTGAAGCCAGGTGTTCACTAGCAGGCACTCCAGTCCTGGCATACTTCAGCAAGCTGGTGGGATGGACTCAGGCAACGTTACCACAGCCAAAAGCAGTGACCGCTATCCCTCTTGGTAAGTCTTGCGTGTTCGGGCCCAGACTCCTGTCCCTTTTATGACACACAAAACTAGTGGGCCCAACAAAGCCCCCAAAAAAGAACCGGGAAACACAATTAGCACTAATCTCCCCAGCTGAGGCTGCATTAAACTCTACCTGACTGAAAGCTTTTTATAATGTAGATTTGTTCATTGGTAGTCCGCAAAAGTGTGTTTCCACCTCTCTATATGTTCCCATTCACACAGAATACCTAAAAAAAATATTTTTAAAAATATTTCTTAGCTTTCTAGTGATCTCTTTGGAGCATGATTATACACAGAACTGCAAGCTATTCTGAACAATTTCAGAGAGATAAACTGGGCACACTCTGAGCTTCCCCTCAATCATGAAATCTGAGCAAAGCACATATATCTGTGGTGTTTACTTATATCTCTCCAAAGCTCTACGTGTCCTTTCTCTCTGATGCTTCATTCCTCTGTTATCAGCATGAGTCACTTCTGAGAAGTTTTCCCAACACATGAGATAAAATTTGTGTCAGGAAGAAGCTCAGCCCAGAGCTTGTCTATTCACAGCACAGTTATTCTGCTATGTGAATGGGGTGTGTTTCTTTCATCCAATCAGCTGTAACTGCAACCTCTCTGTGTTCCTGACATATGAAGAAGGATTTTACCATGATCTGCCCTTTTGAAGGGGTGTAGGGAAAAGAGGAATGTAGATAAACAAGTAAAACCTATGTAGATGGATTTGTTTAATTTCTGTGTGTCATCTGAGGCTGTTCACTTCTCTGGGTATATGTGAGGGTTTACAACCAGTGGCGGCTGGTGGTAAATTTTTTTTGGGGGGGGGTGGCAAACAGTGCACCCACAGCCACCCCCCTGGTCGGTGGTCCTCTCCCCCGGTCCAGTCAGTCGGGTCATCAGTAGCAACGTCACTTACTCCATCTATGGCGGGCAACGCTTCACCCGGGCTGCGGCTTCTTCACCTGCTCTCCTCCTTGGCATCACGGGCGGTGGCTTCCCCTTCCCCTGCTCTCCTCCACAGGCATCACGGTGGCTTCCCTATTGCGTCTCCTCCCTCCTCCTTGGCAGCCAGTTGGAATGCTTCTCCTTTAGGCCAATCAGGAAACGGGTCTCAGACCCGCTTCCTGATTGGCCGGGAGGGAAATCAGCGTGACAATAGCAAATATTCATTCGCTATTGTAACACAACTGGGTGGGATCAGGGCCCCAAGCCCACCCTTTTTAGAAGCCTATTAGAGCCTCTGGTAGCCAATGGCCTCCATTAAGGGCGCAGGGGTTCCACCCCCCTAATCTACATGCAGGGCACCTGATGCATGGATTCCTATCTGGGTTTTTTTTTTTTTGAGGCACGTGATTAGAGCCAGAGGTTTACAACCACTTTAAGATACAATGCAGGATCCAATCCTCAAGATCTTTAACCCTTTGTTAGGACAGACAGTGTGCATATCTAGTTTACAACTGATAATAGGATCTGCCAACACAATACAGACAGGGTTGATTTTGGTAAACATAAATCTCCAGGCAATAAGATACAAGGAGAAATGTTTGTTGGGACTTTAAATGAGGATTTATGGGGTCGTTCAACTCCCCACCTCCATCCCAGTTTTAATACAAAGAGAGAAAGAACGTAGGGCGGGACTTTGCGTGAGGCACATGGAAGCAGTTGATATGGGGCAAGAAACAAATTTAATTGTAAAAAGGTCATGCATTTCCACATGGTATTACACGAAGTCAGTATAAATACTTAATATTGTATCATAATAAGCGGTCCAACATGGACTCATTTACAAGTATGTAATAAATAGCTGAAAAAGCACAATAACATATAACATATAATATACAAAGATACCAATGTTACAGAGTGTAGAGCAAAAGAACAAGAGAGCACAAATAAAATGGAACGTCCATACATAATTATCGGTTAGGTACACCTCTCGGTAGTTGTAAGCTTTACGCGTTTCGGGACCTTTATGTCACTCTTCAGGAGCAAGACCTCAAGGGTCACCTATGAATATGAGAAGACCACATTTGAAAAAAGTTCAGAAGAAGAGGTGGGCAAATGTAAGACGGTGATAAGAGGGAGAGGAGGGTGCAGATGGGACAGGCTGCCCCAATTGAGGGGGAGGGCCTGTGAAAAACAAAGTGAATCAAAAGGTGATAAATATTGATAATGAGCCAAAAAAGAAAAGAAAAAGAAGGGGACTGTGTGAAAAGGTGAGCAAAGAATTTACCTGCTGAAAGGGTGAATGAGGCAAGGACACCATAGGTGAGTGTCAGTCAAGAAAGGAATGATCAGAAGAGGCAAAATGTGAAGCCCAAAATCAAGGGGAGGCCAAGGCGGGAGGTGCCACCGTTCATGAGTCCCCAACATCATGTACCAGCGAGCTAACGGGGGCAAGGGAGGCGCCATGGGGAGACCGCCGGTACAACCAAGTGGCTCACCCGGATGCGTCATGTCAAGCCCCTCGAGCGCTGGAGATGGAAAACAGGCATGCCGGGTAGGAGCGCGTCATGAGGACGCAAGATATCCGGCGCGGAAACATGACGTCGACGCGCAGTGGAGGAAGCCCAACCCCCCACATCAGATCAAGGGGGAGAGGCCACCCCCAGTGCGCGTCGCGGCTCCGGGACATGGCAGAATGACACGGCCAAAGCAAGTCACAGCCAATGGCCCCTTTGCTCACCTTTTCACACAGTGCCCTTCTTTTCTTTTCTTTTTTGGCTCATTATCAATATTTATCACCTTTTGATTCACTTTGTTTTTCACAGGCCCTCCCCCTCAATTGGGTCAACCTGTCCCATCTGCACCCTCCTCTCCCTCTTATCACCATCACCCCCACGTGTGACCCATCTGGGGGGGGTTGCTTTGGGCTGGCTGTGTGTCGCCAGGAAGGGCCCCCTCGGCTTCGGGGGTGGTATCACTGGCCGACCTGGCTATCTTGGCCGTGTCGCCATCGTGCATACATGCATGTAAGTTGGTGGGCCAGATGTATATATGTGTGGGGACATGTCTTACATTTGCCCACCTCTTCTTCTGAACTTTTTTCAAATGTGGTCTTCTCATATTCATAGGTGACCCTTGAGGTCTTGCTCCTGAAGAGTGACATAAAGGTCCCGAAACGCGTAGAGCTTACAACTACCTAGAGGTGTACCTAACCGATAATTATGTATGGACGTTCCATTTTATTTGTGCTCTCTTGTTCTTTTCCTCTACACTCTGTAACATTGGTATCTTTGTATATTATATGTTATATGTTATTGTGCTTTTTCAGCTATATATTACATACTTGTAAATGATTCCATGTTGGACCGCTTATTATGATAAAATACTAATACTAGTATTTATACTGACCTCGTGTAATACCATGTGGAAATGCATTACCTTTTTACAATGAAATTTGTTTCTTGCCCCATATCAACTGCTTCCGTGTGCCTCACTCAAAGTCCCACCCTACGTTCTTTCTCTCTTTGTAATAAATCTCCAGGCCTTTCCTAAACATTAGCCTGGTGTTCTCCCAATAGTGGGAAGCTAGGTAGCTAATTTAGGCAAGTAAAAAGCATATCAAATTCATCAGCAATTTTTTGTTATTCTATATTAATGGGAACATGTAATAAATATAAAGGGGGTGTTCTCCCAATTTAGCTGTAAAGTGGAAATACACTTTAAAAGGTTAACAATTCTATAAATGTGGATAGAGAACCTCTTTAGACGCCCCAAATACTCAACGTGTATGCTAATTCTGCTCCAGCTTAAACTAATTAAATCCATATGTCAGCAGAGCTGTTATGTAACCCAGTATCTCTACAGTGACAAATTCATTAAAGCTTTGCCAGTTTTATTTTCATAGACACAAACCGCTGTAGTGAAGACGATGCAGTTCCAGCTCGATGCTCTATAACCTTCCTAAGCAGAAAAGTACAAGGTGTTTATCAGATATTCAAGCAATTCACAGATGATTTGTGAATCCCGTGTGAATACATGATCAGTGTAGTATAGCAGAAACGTATTGTGCGCACAACAATTGCCTTTGCTGATTTTTTAGCCCAGGAGCTGCACTGACTTCATTCCGCCACTGAGGATCAGACTTGAGCCATCTTTCTGTAAATTCATTTCTGTGATTTTTTTTTTTTTTTTTTTTGTGCAGATGATGGCATTTTCAAAGCTGGTGAAGACAGATCAGAAATGTGGGGGGCATCAGAAGTTCAGGAAGATGAAAACACTAAAGTGGAGGTTCCGGTTGATCAGGTAATTTGCCTTGCAGCTTTTAAGCTATCAAATAGTAATGAGAAAAAGAAAAATAATACAAATTGTTAGCCCGTTCAACACCAGCAGCTGGGACTGGAAGGCTATAAAGGGCTCATTTTAAACCTCATATTCCAGCAGCTAATTAAAGTCGAAACGCAGACGAGTGCTTTTAATTTGAAACATTCAAAGCATTTTCTGGCAATTTTTTTTTTTTGTTAAGAGTTATAGATTGGTAAATGTTACTATTTTAAGTGTGATTTGCATAATGTTCACTCTGCCCTAGGTAACCTTTTATGAATATAGCCCTCAGAAATGTTGCTGCGGCTTCAAAGCAGATATCCAGATTCTTCACGATTACTTTTAAGCTGATCTTTATAGCTCTGGTGGTACATGTATTATAGCTCTTTTAAATATCCTCTGAATGTGTAATTAAGTATGCTGCACTAATTGGGCCAGGGAGTGCTTTGAAGTCACTCTTTTTATATTCTCCAGCCAATCACACATGGCACCTGAAAATCGAAAAAAAAATCTCCCTAGGGAATTCGTAGTAAACAACACAAAGTCAAGTCACCCTTAAAGTAAAACACGGGCTTCATTTAATCCCCCTTCCCTAAGTTTAACATATATATCACAGGTAATTAAGACAACTGTTTTTTAGATTCTTACCTGACCCTGTTCTGGAGATATTACTAGCACCATTTTCCTGGGGACAGATAATATTTTTCAAAATGGGAACCGGACGAGAGGATGAGGTCAAAGCGGAAGGTGTCAGTAGGTGTCACAAGGCAGCCATGTCTCTGGTTCACCATCTGATGACTTACTTGCCTAGCACAGGCAGTGGCAAGTAATGTAAAGTTGACCATTCAGTAACTTTATAAATCTAAATGAATACATTTCCAGTGATGGGAGTAAGTCACACATGTGCAAGTCATAAGCAAGTCTCAAGTCTTAACCTTCAAGTCACAAGCAAGTCCCAAGTTACTGTGGCGAAAAGCAAGCAAGTCAAGTCAAGTCCCTGCTAGAAGTCAAGCAAGTCAAGTCAAGTCATTTATTTTGGTCAAGTCACAAATTAAGTCAAAATACTGATCTACCCCGAAGCCGGGACTTGGGGGAGCTTTCTTTTGTGTCTTTTGCCTAGGCCAAGACACAGCACTTGTGGTGCCAAGTCATTGCAAGTCAAATAGCCCAAGTCAAAGTCAAGTCGCAAGTCATTAGTGACAAGTCAAAGTCAAGTCGAGTCATTTATTTAATTTTGTCAAGCAAGTCGCAAGTCCTCAAACAGGTGACTCGAGTCTGACTCGAGTCAAGTCATGTGACTCGAGTCCCCCACCTCTGTACATTCCTGACGTGACACAATACACAGAAAAAATATCCTTTATCAAAAAGGCCTTCCTTTTATCATTAAAGTAATGCTAAACCCACAACAGTAAAATCATTCTGTATATGCAGTAAAGCATGCTTGTTATACTCACTGTGGAACCTAAGGGGTTAATCCTCTGCATTGTGTAAAAAGGATGTTTGATCCTGTCTCCTCTGATCCTCCCCTTCTTCCACTGTCCCCAATCCATCTCCTGATAGAACAGAGCCTTTATGTACACGGGACTTTTTTACAACCACTCCTGAACGATTTAACCCACATTTGAAACGTCCGTTTACATGCTGCGTTTAGCCGCGTTTGCGATTAAAAGTGTTTGAAAAAAATTAAAAAAATGTTTTTTCAAAATAGCCAGAAATTAAAAACGCTGTTTCAGACACTAAACGCCGCTAAATATGCACCCTACATTATAGCATTTGTGAACTTGGGGGGCACAGTGGTATAGTGGCTAGCACTCTCGCCTAGCAGTAAGAAGGGTCGCTGGTTTGAATCCCAACCACAACACTACCTGCCTGGAGTTTGCATGTTCTCCCTGTGCCTGCGTGGGTTTCCTCCTGGTGCTCCGGTTTCCTCCCACACTCCAAAGACATGCTGGTAGTTTAATTGGCTTCTGTCTAAATTGGCCTTAGTATGTATGAATGTGAATTAGGGACCTTAGATATGCACCAGGATTTACATAGCTGTGTCCTCTCTGAGCCAGCATCTTTGTTCAGGAAGTAATTGACGACCCTCGATGATGCCTGAAAAAGATGGCTCTGTTCTTGTGGAAAGAAAAGCAGATGAAGACATTGTTAGGGTGTGGACTGTGATCTTTGTGAGAGTTAGTGGCGATTCACATATATGTGATGTGGGAACCAGTGCAATTCCAGTGCAGGTGAACACCCATGCGATTCGATTCCAGTGCGGACCAAAAAAAGGGTCCTGCATCATTTTGGTGCGAATGCGATGAAAATTCAGCCATACAATATGTATGGCTGAATTCGCATCGCACAGACATCGCATGTGATCTGCACAGCAGTGCAATGCAAATCACATGCGATGTCTAACAGGGCACAAGTGTGAACCCAGCCTTAAAATGGTTGTAAATATCAGACATGAAATCTGAACAAAGCACATATTTCTTTAGTGTTTACCTGCCTCTAGCCATTTCTTTCTGATCTAGTTCCTCCCCTATTAGCATGAGTCACTTTTGACAAGTCTTCCTGACACCAAGAGCTCAAAGGGTGACAGGGGAGGACTCTACAGCTGATTGGCAGCCTCAGCTCTGTTCCTGTGTGCTGGGGTGTGTGTGTGTGTGTGTGTGGGGTGTCTTGTCCCTCCAATCAGCTCTCAGAGCTCTTGTGCAGCATGTAACTGCAGCTCCCCTCCCTCTGCTACAACTTATGTAGGGAGATTTGTTTTATCTCTGGGTATCATCTGAGGCTGTTCACTTCACTGGGTATAGGAGAGGGTTTACATCCACTTTAATACACACAACATAGATACTATTACAAACATGCATATAAAATATATATCTCCTAGGAACTTATCATAGTGACCCTATATATCATATTTCTTCCCCAAAGAGGAGGAAAGAGACTTCTTGAGAGGTGAAGGCACCCCTCATCTAAATGCAAATACTCTAACCGGTCTTTCTCCCAAATAGGTCCATGGGTTGCCAGGCTTCTCTACCTAATCCTTCCCCCCCAACCCCCCAACCCCCCACATCCCCCACCCTCGAGCACCCCCAACCACCCCTTGCTTCCTGCGTTTGTGGCAAAAACACACAAAAAAAACAAAAGCAAAACAAAGGGGTTGATTTACTAAAACTGGAGAGTGCAAAATTTGGTGCAGCTCTGCACAGGAACCAATCAGCTTCTAGGTTTTATTGGCAAAGCTTAATTGAACAAGCTGAAGTTAGAAGCTGATTGGCTACCATGCACAGCTGCACCAGATTTAGCACTCTCCAGTTTTAGTAAATCAACCCAAAAGTGACATGCCAAAAAACTATAACAAACCATTTGTGATAATATTAAGGGGAAAAAAAAAACAAGGAGAGATATTCTTAACCGCCTCCCAAATTCTATCCTTACCATCCCGCACCATACACCCACACATCATTTTCCCTGCCTCCCTCATGGTTACCCATGCATGTCCATTGTGGGCATTCTATATCTGTGAGCACAATCACTATTCCAAATTACTGTGAATTTAGGAAATGTTTCCTTTATTTCTCTTATTCCCTTCCCTTTCTTATTCCTTTCTCTCACCTATTGACCCCACACCATAAAGAGGATGATATGGGGAGACAAGGGGGGGGGGGGAGGGCAAGAAACAGGTACCCAAGCAGGCCTCGTTCAGTCTCCCATCCGCTGTCTCTTTTACAAATTATGGGGTATCCTCCACCACCACTCTCTCTCTCTCTCTCCTCCTCCCAATTTTTCATTACCTACATATCTTATGTAAACAAATGACTGTTTAAAGCAGAGTTCCACCCAAAAGTGGAACTTCCGCTCATTTGTCTCCTCTCCCCCTCCAGTGCCACAATTGGCACCTTTCGGGGGGGAGAGGGGACAGGATACCTGTTTTTTGACAGGTATCCTGTTCCCACTTCCGGGATTCCGGGCCGTGGCCCGTAACATCACCGCGGGGCTTCTTCCTCCTCTCCCTGTTGCCGAGCCAGTAGGAGAGGTGGAGCGGGGCCTCACGCATGCGCAGTAGGGTTCTTGGCGTGAAGCCATAAGGCTACACTGCCGGGTACCCTTACCCGCAATGGCAGCAGCACCCGACAGCTGATGGAAACATCAGCTGCGATGCCGACATCGCTAAGTGTCCTATTATTAAAAGTCAGCAGCTGCAGTATGTGTAGCTGCTGGTTTTTCATTTTTTAAATGTTTTAACTCTTCCGTTAATCTGGTTCTATCTAACTCCAATCCATTCAAACATAATAGGCTTTTTTTGCTGTGGTGTATCATTTTTGTAATTTTTTTCTAAAATGAATAAAAAGAATTTAAATACAACATGTATTCGTACATGACTAAACCTGCATGTATTTAACATGAAAAAATACATCTGCTGTGTCATCCACTTTAAGGGCCAGTTTAAACCACAATTTCTGCTTACCAGATGCATTTCTTAATGTGCACATCATAAGCACCTTTGACACGTTCCAGTGTTTTGATGCCTTCCGGAGCATTTAATCCCCTCTTTTTTTCTCTTCATCTCAATTGAGGACATGTATTTTCTAGTAGATTTTTGATGCATTTTGCCACATTGCATAAAAACAAATTGCAACATGTTCTGCTTTTGTTGACTATACTGGAACGCATTGCATTGGTGTGAATAGGGGCCATTGGAATCCGTGTTAAGTGCTGTCCATGCATTTTGATGCAGAATAAAAACGCCCTGGACTGCATCTGGTGTGAACCAACCCTAAAGCAATCATGTTAGCAGATAGATTGTGAGATTCTGATGCAGCTACAACAGGATGTTTCTAATGTACCACACTAAAGCTTAGAGGTGTAAATATAGCTTTAAAGAGGAACTCTACCCCACCTCCATGTACATTTAAAAAAAAAAAAAACTCTTTTTTTAAACAGGCTTTCCTTAATAAAGTTCTTAAACGTTGGAATGTGGCTGTTAGAAACTGCTGACAGATAAACAAACATAAGAATATGTACAGCTGGAGTAAATGTGCTGTTTTGACACAATTTGGTGGAGCATATAGTTCATCAAAGGTTCACAAGAAGCTCCTTTCATATGGACATCGTTAATTAATTTTTAGTTATCCTGTTCAAACGTGACTTGAATGTTCAGCTTCATATGGACATCGCTAATTAATTATTAGATGTCGTGTGCAAACGTGATGGGTGAAAGTCACGACTTATCATAATTATAGTGTTGTTTATCTGCTTGGCTTTCATGGAGGTCTACCCCAGGCATTCAAAAGGGTTAAAGGATAATGTAAAGATGGTCATGTCTTTGGATTAGCTGCATAGTAGCAGATACCCATTCCATTCTCTGTTGTAATTAGCTCATTAACTTACATTACATTCAGACTGTTTCTGTACAATAAATGCACTCTGAGATGATTTCCGAGTAAGCAAATTAGTACAGGGTCACATAGTTCAGAGAGGGACAGCCAGATATTAAAGTGAATACCAATAACACATGCAGAACCAAAGAGACGCCTGTGTTTGAAGCTGACCATCGTCGCCCTCTGACTATAAGCAATTATTTCATTTTTTTGTTTCATCAATAACTAACTTTACAGTCAGGGGACACCAGGGATTTCTACATAGATTTTAGCTAAAAATGGCTCAGTACTAGTATGTTATTAACATGTTTAACTTTTGCTCAAAACTGAACTATGTGGTTAGCAATATATGACATATGACACATCTGTGTCAAAACAAATAAAATAACTAATAAAAAATAGAGCTGCTATTCGACAAATTAATCAGACATAGAAAATTATACAAAACACAAACAAAGAGGGTGCAAACCCATAGTGCATTATCTTTAGCACATAATTAAAGGGTATATGCCACAGCTCTGAGGAAGGGGGCCAGATCCCCGAAATGCATAAGCTGGCATTATCTTTATACACCGAGTCCAGATGGATGGTGAATTTCATTATCTTACCCTGTGCTTAACACATTTAACATGTTAATTGCCCACCTGCCTTGTGAGTGTTGTATGTTTTCATATACCGTTTGGAGACTTATGATCTATAGGTGCCTCTACCATTTCTGAGCGCTACATTATCAAGTCTGCATTTCTTTCTCATAGAAAATTATACATTTGTATAATACTGATATAATTTACATCCCTAAAACCAAAGTAATGAAAGTCTCTTAATCATTGTATATGCAACAAACACGTATTTCTTTTGATTTCTATAACACAATGTGCCTTCACCCAAAACTGGACAGTGGCTCACAATATGAATAGACCCCAAAGCCAAGTAAGGTCAACTACTGCTTTTAGGTGGTGATATCAAACCGATGGAATCTTATTAGTCCTTCAACTATACGGATCACAAATGGTCTCCCACTCAGGATGTTCCACAAGGAGTATTGCTTCAAAATTCCATAAAACATATAACCACTCACCAAATGCATAACAGCACTATGGGTATTCACAAGGCAATTTCTCATTAAGCTGTTGTTCTGTGGTGGAAATATGATATGTTTTTACATTTTTTACAAAAGATACAAAATTTGAGATTTTCTGTTTTCTGTATCTGTTTTTGTAGCAATACCATTTGTAGAACATCTTGAGTGGCAATCATAAGATTGTGATTCACATCATTAAGCAAAATAAAAGTATAAATCTGTTCAATATCAAGTCCTATATAAAAATGATGTTTGACCTTCCTTGGTTGTAAAGGGTCAATTTATATGGTGGGCTAATGATCAGGTATGGGTGGCAGCACATAGTGTTTATGAAATATGCAAATCGCTAAGTGCGAATGTGGTCTTAACCTATGATTTAGCTAATTCCTTCTGTGATCTACTGCATGCTGAGAAAAAAACATATGTGGGTAAAGCCTAGCAAATGTTATTATTGAAACTGAGACGTGGCCTGGTGGCACAAGCTTTCAATATTGATAGTTTATCTCTTTATGGCTCCTTATAAATATTAGTAATTATCAATGAAAATTATTAATAAAGAAGTAACAATTATTTGATGTGTAGATACATAGCATATTTTGTTTCATGAGGCAAGGTTCGAGTTTTTTCTTGTTTAGCACCCTGCCAAGAAGGGGGGGGGGTGTGTGGCAACAATGACGAACCTTTTACGTTACTCCATAGACCTGCCAGTATGGATCATTTGGAAATGATGGAAATGGCACACAGACGAAAAATCATATCCCTTGTTTCCTGATGTCTTGATAACACTCTTGACTGCAAATCGATGGTGGGTCAGAGCAGATCACAAGATTAGCAAGGAAACACTTTGGTCATACATCTACAAATTAATTTTTTTTTGGTGCCCCTGGCAGCTGATGTGGGCTTACCCAAGGTATGCAAAATAAATAGCAGCTGCTCTTCCCGAGAACTCCTGATGATGGAGATGAGCTGGAATCCCCAGTGATTGGGGGTTACTTTGCTGCAAACTGACACCTGGGTAGCAAAGAGGCTACAGTGTGGAGACTGTATAAAAGGCTCTAGGCAAGGAAGCATTAGGTCCGGACAAGGGTCTAGGCAGGCAGAAAGCAAAAGCATATTCCGGTCTGAGCAGAAATCAAAGCAGACAGCAAGCAAAGGAATAGTCAGGTCAATCTGGGTTGTCAACAAACAGGCAGACAAGTATTATAGCTACTGAGCATTAAGATAGCTGGCAATAAGACACAGAACCAGCCACTTCAAAGTCTGGGCCTTATATACACTTCTGGTCAGAGGACATGCTCAACATCATTACTGGGAATTCTGGATTTCCTGGCAGGGATTCTACGATTACCATTGGAGGTCTTAGCAAGAATTCTGTAAGTACCATTGGAAGTCCTAGCAGGAATGCTGTGAGTACCATTGGAAGTCCTGGCAAGGATTCTTCAAGTACCATTGGAAGTCCTAGCAGGGATTCTGTGAGTACCACTGGAAATCCTGGAAGGGATTCTGTAAGTATTGACAGGGATTCTGGAGTAGGAGTCCTGGAAGTCTTGAAAAGGATCCTTGAAGAATTCCGTAACATCGGTCCTAATCATGACTAATGTCTGTTGGTCAAGAGAATAACACAATTCCTGTCAGGGGGCCCATTGGCACTAATTGATACTTTTCTATTTTGTCCTTTTTTGGTGATTTAGGTGTCACCCAAACCATCAATAGCCCACAATAGGCACAGTGAGCATTTTCAGTGGACAAACTGATCAGACAAGGTAGAAGACCTTTGGCTAACCCATTTTGTTTTCCCACTTCCTAGTTTGTATGTAGCTTCCACTCTCTCCCCATTGCCCTAATCGTATGTGCTTGTGCAACTAGACCAATTCTGCTTAGGCAAGTAACCGGCTCAGGAGACAACATGAGATGGTTGAATCATGCATGCATGTTTGACTATTCAGATCGATTCCAATTCAAATAATCAGACATTCTTCTTACTGTATGTATTTATACCTCCATTTTGATGGTTACACCTGCTGTATGAGCTCCTGCACTGAATGTAAATGAAATTTTGCACAGCAAAGATGAAAATGATTTGTATATGGAAAGCAATACTATAGTACTGAATTTTTTAGATACTGCAGCTAGAAAAACAACATTCATAGCTGTTCATATAACCTATACTCATAAATACACTTTCTATGCAAACGGAAAGATGATCCAAATACAAATTTGCCATATAAAGAGTTCCCATCTTTATATTGCATTCATTAATTTTTATTTTTCATTATAAATGATAAGGCTCACATAGCAGTATCATCATTTTAGATAAATATTTTAGAATGTAGTGCTTCTTTTAACTACGTTCTTTTTCCCAGGGCTCTTTTTCACTCTTACAGCAGTAGGAGAAACACAAACTGTTGGCATCCTATGTGTTCAGTGAAATAATAAAATGAGTGTGTTCTGTGGTTCAAAGCTTTGTGGCATTCTCTGTACCATCGTGCTTATGCATGTTTTAGTGTTATAGGTTTAGAAAGGGTAAAAACAGCATAAAAGCAATACTTGCTTCATTTTAGCCCAGAGTATTTATTTGTTAATTAGGAGGTTGGTTGTAAACTAAATAACACACTATTTAGAACATGAAAGAGGATTAAAATCTGCAAAAATCTCCCTAGACTGTAGAAATTGCTGAGATGTTGCTGTTGTTCATCAGATTATGAGTTTTTTGTTTTATTTTGCTGAGCATACTACAGAATACAAATTACCTGTGCACAGGGGTGTCACTGTGCTTGATGGGGCTCCCTGCATCTCAAAAGCAATCCCCCTGATAATCTTTTGTCTGAAAGAAATGCCAGTTGGACTGCAGAGAGACGCCCGAGGGGTGGAGATAAATGGATCTCAACAGGTCATTGTTGGCATTGTTCCACCCAACTGGCTTTTTACCACTTCAAAGATCCTAAGAACTAGATTTGGTCCAGCTCTGGGTATCTGAATGCAACTGCCTTTCTTACAGGTTCTGCTCAGAGACAGATCTATTCTCTACACATGCATTATTAAGGTTGCACACGCCACTTATCATGATCCCCTTCAACCTCAGATGTGAGTTATTATTTTCCTATATACTCACTTTCTCTCCACTCTACATCTTTACCAAGATCTTGTCTTTGTTATTTCAAAACGACTACACCATAAGCGCTCTCCTGGTTCTCACTGGCCAGCCTGGGCCCTCTGAGTTTACTGAATTACCTACACAGGGTGACGCGGCAGGCGCTTTTCCCCAGTGACACAGTGTAAAAGAGGAGTATTGAATTCAAATTCATAGAGGTCCAGTCAATAAAATTTTCTTTCAGCTGAGGTCAGAATCGCATTTTTGCACGATGGGTCAGATCCTTTCCATCACAACCCCTGTCTTCTCTTAGGTAGGTTCCCATTTCTGCAGCTGGAGAACACTCTCAAAATAGCACATATTCCAGACCCACATGGGAACGTGCTGCACTTTAGCAGATACACAGAGGTGCCATTAATTCTTAAATGCCACCCCTCACATTGGCACCTGTGGTGCCTTTTCACACATGCAAATCCACATGTTGCTTCAGCACCATGTGGCTTGGTGCAGCGCTATTTTAAAAAAAGGGTTGGGGACTTCTTTCACCACAGTCCCCTCCCCTTCACCTCAAGCCCCTCCCCCCTTCACAGCAGTGTCCTCTGCTCCCCCTCCTCACACTCCCTTGATATCAACCTCCCCAACAATACTGTCATATGCCCCCCTTACTGCAGTGTACTCTGCCCCCTTTCATATCATCCCCAAACATTACTGTCCTCAGTCCCCCCATGTTACAGTTTCAGCTCCCCCCACATTACAGCTCTCAGCTTCCCCAAATTACTGATCTCAGCCCCCCATATTTTTATACTCACTCCTCCACATTACAGAACTCAACCCCTTCACAATACAATCCTCAGCCCCTCCACATCATTACAATGCTCATCCCCCACATTCCAGGCCCCAACCCTCTGCACATTACAGTTCTCAGCCTCCCTGCATTACAGTTCTCACCCTCCACCCCCCACATTACAGGTATCAGCCCTTCCCGCACATTACTGTCCTCAGTCCCCCCCCCACATTACAGTTCTCAGATCCTCCTCATTGCTGTCATTAGCCCTGCACATTAAAGTTCTCTGCCCCACCATATTACTGTCCTCAGCCACCCACATTACACTTCTCAGCCCTCCCACATTACAATCCTCAGCCCCCTCTACATTACAGCTCTCAGCTCTCCCACATTACAGTTCTCAGCCCCCCTCACATTACAATCCTGAGCCCCCCCACATTACAGTCCTCAGCATGTCCCATATTGCAGTCCTCATCCTCCCCACATTGCAGTCCTCAGCCCCCCCCCATACATTGCAGTCCTCAGCCCCACATTATAATCCTCACCCTGTTTCACATTGGTGTCCTCAGCTCCCCTTTCACATTGCCCCCCCCCCCCACTGCCCTAACTTGCACAGACAGACAAGAATTCAGGAGACACAGCAGGTCTGGATGGAGCTGCAAGCTGGTGATTGGTTGCTATGACCGTCCTGCATCCTAGCAACCAATCACCTGCTTGTTAACTTGGGCAGCTCCCGTCCTCCATCCAGGACTTTAATGCCTCCCACTGTCGGCTTTGTGATAATGACAGCAGAGATGGCTGGGGGGGAAAGAACTGGTTCCTAAATTGCAGGACCGTGGCAGTCCAGATAGGACAGTGGCTCGGTCCAGATTGGACAGTGGCTCGGTCAAGAATGACAGTCTGCCATTTAGTGATGCCTGGTGTAAAACAAGATGGCTGCATGGGCCCCCTGGAGCAGGAGTAGAGTCGCCATTGCAACCTTTCAAGTTCCACCAATGTTTGGAGGTATCCTGTTCCCAGTGCTTTGCACAAATATCTCTCATAATAGTATTGATAAAGTTATGGGCTCTTTTTGCTGTAGTGGTTTCTTCTGGAGCTGGAATCCCAGGGCCACACGATTTTAGCATGGGGCTGCTTATTATTGGTGCAGAAGTACCTAGAACAGGATGCAAGTATCCAGCAAAAGGAGACCAGGAAGTAGAATCAACATTCAAAGATCGAACAGCTTACCTGTAAAATCCTTTTCTTGGAGTACATCACGGGACACAGAGCCACAGTAATTACTGTATGGGTTATATAGGCACCTTTAGGTGATGGACACTGGCACACCCTAGACAGGAAGTTTAACCCCCTATATAACCCCTCCCCTTACTGGGAGTACCTCAGTTTTGTAGCAAAGCAATACATGTGTAACCAGAAAAAGGGGAGGGATCTCTGTGTCCCGTGATGTACTCCAAGAAAAGGATTTTACAGGTAAGCTGTTATAAAAATCCTATTTTCTTTATTGTACATCACGGGACACAGAGCCACAGTAATTACTGTATTGGTTGTCCCAGAGCAATGTTATCTGAGGAGAGGGAGACACAAACAAAAGTAGGGTGCAATCAGACCCGAGGACCTATACTGCTGCCTGCAGCACACTACGCCCAAAGGTGATATCCTCATGCCTTCTTACATCCACCTGATAGAATCTGGTGAACGTATGGACTGAAGATCAAGTTGCAACCTTGCAGATTTGAGCCATGGAGGCTTGGTGATGCAATGCCCAGGAAGCACTAACAGCCCTGGTGGAGTGCGCTTTGATTTAAAAAGGTGGAATTTTCCTTTTCAAACCATAAGCTTGAATATTTACTTGCTGAATCCACTTAGCAATAGTAGATTTCGACACTGCCTGTCCTTTTCTAGGACCTTCAGGCAACACAAACAAAACATCCGTTTTCCGAATCTGAGCAGTCGCTTCAAAATAGATTTTGACTGCTCTCACTACATCCAGAGAATGTAGTGACTTTTCTTCCGTAGAACAAGGTTCTGGAAAAAATGAAGGTAGAACAATATCCTGGTTTAGATGAAAACCTGAAACCACCTTCGGCAGAAAGCTAGGATGAGGACGTAATACTACTCTGTCCTTGTGAATAATTAAATATGGTTCTTTACAAGAAAGAGCAGCCAATTCTGATACCCTTCTTGCAGAATATATGGCTACCAGAAAAACTAGTTTCTATAATGCCGACAGAACTAAATTAAAGTCCCAAGGATTCAGGGGTGGCCTAACCGGTGGATTAAGCCGCGTTACCCCTGAATAAAGCTACGGACCAAAGAATGCGAAGCAAGTGGTCGTTTAAACAATACCGATAAGGCCGAGACTTGGCCTTTGATAGTACTCAAGGCCAGCTTCATCTCTAACCCCATTTGCAGAAAGGCAAGGATTCTACCTATGACATACTTTCTGGGATGCCAACCCCTGGATTCACACCAGGAAACATATGCCTTCCAGACTCTATAATAAATGACTCTGGAAGCTGGCTTCCTTGCATTAATCAATGTAGATATCATTGAGCCTGAAAGCCCAAGATTCTTCAGAATGTGTGTTTCAATAGCCAAACCATTAAATTTAGCATTTATAAGATAGGATGGAACATTGGTCCCTGCGAAAGCAGGTCTGGACGTGGTGGTAGGGTCCATGGGTCCCCTACTGCCATCTTTACAATCTCTGCATACCAAGATCTTCTGGGCCACGCTGGGGACACAAGCACCATCGACTTTTCTGATTGATCCTGCGAAGAAGTCATGGTAGCAGCAGAATAGGAGGGAATGGATAAATCAGTGAGAACTGATCCCACGGGGTCACCAAACCATCTGTTCCGCATGCGAGTGGATCCCTCATTCTTGACACAAAGTTGTCGACTTTGCTGTTGAACCTGGACGCAAACAGATCTAAATCCGGGATCCCCCATCTCTGGCATATAGCCAGGAAGATGTCGGGGTGAAGGGACCATTCCCCCGGGAACAACTGCTGGCGACTCAAGTAGTCCGCCTGCCAATTCTCTATCGCTGGGATGAAGATTGCCGGTATGCATGGCACATGCTTTTCTGTCCAGGCTAGGATATGGTTTACCTCTTCCTGGGCTGCATGATTTCTGGTGCCCCCTTGGTGATTGATATAAGCCACTGCTGTGGCATTGTCGGACTGGATTCTGACCAGATAATTCTGCAACCTGAATGTCCATGCCCTTAGGGCTAGACGCGCTGCCCGAATATCTAGAATATTGATGGGCAAGGTTCTTTCGGTCCTGGACCATTTTACTTGGACAGTCGCTCCTTCCAGGACTGCTCCCCAACCTGACAGGCTGGCATCTGTTGTTACCACCTTCCATGTAACTGGTATGAAGGAGTTCCCCTTCTGCAGATTCTTGGATATCCTCCACCAACTGAGGATTTGTGGAATGGCAGTGTGTGTATGACCTGGTCTGCTCAATCCAACAGACAAACAAGAAAAAGGCCTAGTGCGCAAGGCACAGCGTAACCCCTCAGGATTGTAAGGACAGACCAGGAAGTATTTAAAAATTAATACTTTTTATTGAATAAGTAATTAACAATAGCAACATTAAAATCAGTGTCAGTACAAAATTATATACATAGTAGTAGACTACTATGTATATAATTTTGTACTGACACTGCCTGTAACACGATCGCTGAATGGGGCAGAACGTGATTCATCAAACTTTCCTCCATTCACAGATCATATTACATGCTGTATACTCTGCATTATAAAAAAAAAATCCCAGTGGAGGAGGAGGCAGGTCCCTGCAGTGGCGTAACTAGAACCTTCAGGGCCCCCGATGCAAGAAACCATAAAGGGCCCCCCTGACCCCCGGCCGTTGGGGGCTTTATTAAAATATCAGAAGTATAAAAAGACCTCTGATGTTTCACCTTTGAGACAGAGAAAGGAGATTGGGGACACAGCCTCAGCTGCACAGAATGAATGGACAGGAAAAGTTCTGTGCAGAGCTTCCCATTCATTCACAAACTGAAGTATAGTAAACACAGTTTACTATGTTTCAGTTATGAATAGACAGAGTCCGTGATCAGTACGGATCACTGACTCTCCATTCAGAAAAGGCTTCATCCTGACAGATCCCTGCAGCAGCTGGCGGGAAAGGGGAGAACCCTGCATAGCTGTGATGGGAGGGGGGCAGGAAAAAAGCACTGGCATTCAGCGGCTGTAGGAGGAAAATGGAGAGATCAGTTCCTCTATGCCGGTGTTTCTCAATCTTTATCCAGTCAAGGCACCCTTGAAACATACCCCTAGGTGAATGGGGCTGCACCTTAACCACCCCGCACCTGTGTGCATTGCACGCAGTTGCAGCATAGTGATGATGCATTTAGGGGGTTAAAACAGGAGGAGGCAACATATTGCCTTTTTACCGCCTGTCAAATGCTTCTGAAAAGCGTTTTGAGCATGTATCGCTTTTCAGAGGAACTGCATTTTCTTGCTGGTACTTTGAACAAGTGGTAAAAAAAGGTTTAGTTCTAATTGTACACATATAGGGGGTCAGGATTAAAAAGTACTGTGCATATATACACACTCATGTAAACACACATGTACGCACACACACACACATTTACATACACATATATAAACACACACATACATGCACACACATATAAAAATACACGCACATATATAAACACACACAAATACATACACACACATATACACACACACACACATACATACACACACACACACATGCACACACACACACACACACACATGCACATACATGCAATCAGGTCCATAAATATTGGGACATCGACACAATTCTAATCTTTTTGGCACCACCACAATGGATTTGAAATTAAACAAACAAGATGCGCTTAAACTGCAGACTTTCATCTTTGAGTTGAGGGTATTTACATCCAAATCAGGTGAACGGTGTAGGAATTACAACAGTTTGTATATGTGCCTCCCACTTTTTAAGGGACCAAAAGTAATGGGACAATTGGCTGCTCAGCTGTTCCATGGCCAGGTGTGTGTTATTCCCTCATTATCCCATTTACAAGGAGCAGATAAAAGGTCCAGAGTTCATTTCCAGTGTGCTATTTGCATTTGGAATCTGTTGCTGTCAACTCTCAATATGAGATCCAAAGAGCTGTCACTATCAATGAAGCAAGCCATCATTAGGCTGAAAAAGCAAAACAAACCCATCAGAGAGATAGCAAAAACATTAGGTGTGGCCAAATCAAGTGTTTGGAACATCCATAAAAAGAAAGAACGCACCGGTGAGTTCAGCAACACCAAAAGACCCAGAAGACCATGGAAAACAAATGTGGTAGATGACCGAAGAATTCTTTCCCTGGTGAAGAAAACACCCCTCACAACAGTTGGCCAGATCAAGAACACTCTCCAGGAGGTAGGTGTATGTGTGTCAACATTCAAGAGAAGACTTCACCAGAGTGAATACAAAGGGTTCACCACAAGATGTAAACCATTGGTGAGCCTCAAAAACAGGAAGGCCAGATTTTGCCAAACAACATCTAAAAAGGCCTTCACAATTCTGGAACAACATCCTATGGACAGATGAGACCAAGATCAACTTGTACCAGAGTGATGGGAAGAGAAAAGTATGGAGAAGGAAAGGAACTGCTCATGATCCAAAGCATACCACCTCATCAGTGAAGCATGGTGGTGGTAGTGTCATGGCATGGGCATGTATGGCTGGCAATGGAACTGGTTCTCTTGTATTTATTGATGATGTGACTGCTGACAAAAGCAGAATTCTGAAGTGTTTCGGGCAATATTATCTGCTCATATTCAGCAAAATGCTTCAGAACTGATTGAACGGTGCTTCATAGTGCAGATGGACAATGACCTGAAGCATACTGCGAAAGCAACCAAAGAGTTTTTTAAGGGAAAGAAGTGGAATGTTATGCAATGGCCAAGTCAATCACCTGACCTGAATCCGATTGAGCATACATTTCACTTGCTGAAGACAAAACTGAACTGAAGACAGTAGAGGCCTGGCAGAGCATCACCAGATGAAACCCAGCATCTGGTGATGTCTATGCGTTCCAGACTTCAGGCTATAATTGACTGCAAAAGATTTGCAACCAAGTATTAAAAAGTGAAAGTGGATGATTGTTAATCTGTCCCATTACTTTTGGTCCCCTAAAAAGTGGGAGGCACATATACAAACTGTTGTAATTCCTACACCGTTCACCTGATTTGGATGTAAATACCCTCAAATTAAAGCTGAGAGTCTGCAGTTAAAGCACATCTTGTTCGTTTTATTTCAAATCCATTGTGGTGGTGTATAGAGCCAAAAAGATTAGAATTGTGTCGATGTCCCAATATTTATGGACCTGATTGCATGTGTTAAAAAACGACAGTATGGTACCTCTCTTCCTGCAGGGTACTGCACAGTAGGGGGAGACAAAGAGCACAGTACACACTGTGCTTTCACTTTAGGCATAATCAGTGTGACAAGCTCCCCGCAGTGCCGATTTATAGTCTGACTGAGGATCGGGGAGCTCGGTCTCAGCCGGCCTAGCTGCTCTTCCTACCCAGGCACACAGGGGGCTCAGTCGCGATGGTGACTCCTTCAACCCCTTTACATCCGGCCCTGGGTCCCTGTCTGTAGCTTGTTCACTGCAGCTTCACAGAAGACCCAAAGCTATCAACCCCCACAGCAGCAGGAAGAGGACAGGGCATCGCTCCACAAAAGTTTTCCCTAGGACCCATCTGTCTGCACAATGTGACACATACAGTGCCTTGAAAAAGTATTCATACCCCTTGACATTTTCCACATTTTGTCATGTTACAAACAAAAACGTAAATGTATTTTTTTTTTAAATTTTATGTCACATACCAACACAAAGTGGCACATAATTGTGAAGTGGAAGGAAAATGATAAATGGTTTTCAAAATTTTTTACAAATAAATATGTGAAAAGTGTGGCGTGCATTTGTATTCAGCACCCTTTACTCTGATACCCCTAACTAAAATCTAGTGGAACCAATTGCCTCAGAAGTCACCTAATTAGTCCACCTGTGTGTAATTTCGTCTCAGTATAAATACAGCTGTTCTGTGAAGCCCTCACAGGTTTGTTAGAGAACCTTAGTGAACAAAAAGCATCATGAAGGTCAAGGAACACACCAGACAGGTCAGGGATAAAGTTGTGGAGAAGTTTAAAGCAAGGTTAGTCTATAAAAAAAAAATATCCCAAGCTTTGAACATCTCATCTGGAAATGGAAAGAGTATGGCACAACTGCAAACCTACCAAGACATGGCCATCCACCTAAACTGACAGACCGGGCAAGGAGAGCGTTAATCAGAGAATGAGCCAAGAGGCCCATGATAACTCTGGAGGAGCTGCAGAGATCCACAGCTCAGGTGGGAAATTTCTGTCCACAGAACAACTGTTAGTCGTGCACTCCACAAATCTGGCCTTTATAGAAGAGTGGGAAGAAGAAAGCCATTGTTTAAAGAAAGCCATAAGAAGTCCTGTTTGCAGTTTGCGTTATGTGTCAGAAAACTAACACTGCATATCACCCTGAACACACCATCCCCACCGTGAAACATAGTGTTGACAGCATAATATTGTGGGGATGCTTTTCTTCTGCAGGGACAGGGAAGCTGGTCAGAGTTGATAGGAAGATGGACTGAGCCAAATACAGGGCAATCTTAGAAGAAAACCTGTTTGAGTCTGCAAAAGACTTGAGACTGGTGCGGAGGTTCGCCTTCCAGCAGGACAACAACCCTAAACATACAGCTAGAGCTTCAATGGAATGGTGTAGATCAAAGCATATTCATGTGTTAGAATGGCCTAGTCAAAGTCCAAACATAAATCCAATTGAGAATCTGTGGCAAGACTTGAAAATTACTGTTCACAGACACTCTCCAGCCAACCAGACAGAACTTGAGCTATTTTGCAAAGAAGAATGGGCAATAATGTCACTCTCTAGAGCAAAGCTGGTAGAGAAATACCCAAAAAGACTTGCAGCTGTAATTGCAGCAAAGGGTGGTTATACAAAGTATTGACCCAGGGGGGCTGAATACAAATGCATGCCACACTTTTCACATATTTATTTGTAAAAAAAAAATTGAAAACCATTTAACATTTTCCTTCCACATCACAATTATGTGCCACTTTGTGTTGGTCTATCACATAAAATCCCAATAAAATACATTTATGTTTCTGGTTGTAACATGACAAAATGTGGAAAATTTCAAGACATGTGAATACTTGTTCAAGGCCCCGTACTTCATTACAGGTAAAGCTATAGAGAATTGTTTTTTTAGCTAAGCTTCAGCTTTAATAAGTATGCCAATTACCTTGTGCACCCAAATGACAGTGACATTGTGAATGTGTGTTCTTTTACAGAGAGTGGCAGAAACAGTTGAGGAGGAGGTACAGGACCACGAAGATGCTGATGGTGGAGAAGCTGTCAATGAAGAAGAAGAAGCAGACGACACTGGTCATGACAACATCCCACCAGATGAAAATGAGGAGAATGGCATCCTAAATCATAAAGTGGAGGCCAGTCATGAAAGATTAAACAACTTCATAGAAGAAGATGTTAATCATGAAGCTGAACTACAGGAGGAAGACCAACATTTTAATTCAGCAGATGCGAATGGTGAAAATTCGGAGCAAATAAATGGGGATATATATGAAAAAGAAGAAGGTGAAGATGAAGTCCCCGATGGAAACACAGATGAAAAAAGTCAGGTAATTATAAAAAAAAACTGCTAAACAAGATTTATTAAATTTGATTGTCTAAAAAAAAAAAAGGTGGACAACTTCACACACTCAGCAGCGCCCACACCATTCACATCTAGGTAGAGGCAGGCTTAGAAAGTCTCCTACATATTATTTCTATTAATTATGCAAAAACTAGCATTTTTTACTTAGGGTCTGTTTCACTTCCAACATATTGCCCAAAAGCTGCTTCTTTAGAAGCAACAAGAATAGTCTTTTTTGCAATCCATGAGAATTAGTCAGGCCTGGGTGGACAGCAAAACTGGGAAAGCATGGTCCATACTTCTGTCTATTACAAAAGCAGACATATAATATATCTTTATAATTATTTGCCTTCATATGCTTACTCATAAGATCCCTTTCACACTGGGGCCACGGCCGCGTTAGCACTGTTTAAGCGGCACCAAAGAAGGGGTTAAACACACCTGTGTTGCCCCCCATTCATTACAATGGGTACGTTCACACCTGGGTGGTGCTCTTGTGGGACGTTCAGAAAAGTCCTGCAAGCAGCATCTTTGTGGCGGTTTGGGAGCGATGTATACAGCGCTCCCAAAATGCCCCTGCTCATTGCAATGAATGGGCAGTGCTTCCGAAGTGCCTGAAAAGCGCTTCGGAGCTCGCCCACAAGTTGTCGTTAGGAGCACCTTCTTAAATTGACAGGGCTAATCTGTGTACCACATGAGCACATACTCTAGCCAGTCTGTGGGAACTAGAATTTATGTTGGTTGGTAGGGGATCGAATACATATTTTACTCATTGATCTGTAACTCAGTTTATAACATTTGTATCATGTGTTTTTTTTCTGGATTTGTTGCTGATATTCTGTCTCTATCATTTAAAATACACCTATGATAACAATTATAGACCCTTCATTTCTTTGTAAGTGGGAAAAACTTACAAAATCTGCAGGGGATCAAATAATTATTTTTGACACTATAAATATTCTAATTTCACTCATAAAAACCTTAAAAATCATTAGATTTCATTAAGGCAGGGTTTACACCGCATCTAATTCGCATAGCAGGAGAATGTGACTGGCTCCCTATGGATCTCCGTTGCGGCTGCAGAGCGCACTGCACAGAAACGTGCGTCTTTAGCTCCATTTCAGGGCCGAATTCAGGCAAAGATTCTGCCCTGATTCGTCCCTGAAACGGAGAACAGGGGCGGACAGCGTTGCTGTGCGATCCGCGGCCGGTTTAGGTGTGATCAAGCCTAAAAAAAGGCAAAAGACATTACCCAAAGTGGCCTAACACACTAATACATTGTTGTGCCTTTCTAACAGGTTAGTCAGCTGTGTTGTAAAAATACATTTTTCAATGCCCCAGAAACACTCAAGCATATCCTTCTTCTTATGACTTTTTTTCTTGCACTGATCACTAGAGAACAATGACATAAAAAGTAGTCAAAAGTATCCCGTCTGAATATATAGATTGTAACATTGTATTTAAGGGTAAGTCCATCAAACACAGTAGTGTTGCTATTAAACATTTTGCAGACCATTTTTAAGAGAGGCTTTTCACTAAAAAACTCCAGCGCTACTCTTCTGCCATGGCTGCAATATATTTTTGTATTTTGCCTTTTCCAAGTATTTGCAGAATCAGGACAAAAATATCAGATTTGGTTGGCTTAGTCAGGAAATTAGATGCATAATGTATGCCCTTAGAAAGCCTGAAGGTGCTCTTTGGATTTGGCCCCCCCGTGTGGCTAACTGGGTAGTATTCAAACATTTTCTTTATCAGTGAGTTGGAATGAATATAAAATGTGATCTACATACACCATATGTTGGTGACATATAGCCTATTGTTTTTATCTGTGTGGACTATGTATATCTCTATTGCATGAAAGTTTTTTTACAGATTCCACTGTGGTCGCTCCTTGTAATATATAGTGTATTAGTAATTCCTGTGATGTCCTTGATTTTTCTCTTACAAGATCCTCAAAAGCTTCATAGTGCATTTGGATTCCCAGTTTGAAGCGTCTGCACAGAACCATAGGAACATTGGATGAACAATATCACATTTAATATATATTAGATTACTATCCCTATTTGTAACATAGAAGCTGTATAAAGGTCAATCTTGGTAACTTTTACAAAAAAATAATCAAAAGAAACAGGTTACATAAAAACAAAGTAAAACAGAACAAATATCTGATATACCGGTTTAGGCAACCTTTTGAGCAGAGTGTTCCAAATTTTTTTTTCAAAGAAATGGAGCGTGCCGATTTTATAAACAAAAACATGTCAACTTCACTCTCTCAATCATGAAAAGGATTTTTTATAAAGTAAATGCTGTAAACTGCTTAGTAGTGAGAAAACAACATCCTGCACTCTCACACCTCAGATCAGCCTCAATTCATGAAACTCCACACTTCAGATCACAATCTGCAAATCTGTTTCACCACTGTACCTCCCTGCTCATCTGCGCCACCACTGTAACACCCTGCACATCTGCCCCACCACTGTAACCCCCTTCACATCTGTCCCACCTCTGTAACCCCCTGTACATCTGCCCCACCACTATACCCCCTGCTCATCTGCCCCACCACTGTAACCCCCTGTACATCTGCCCCACCACTATACCCCCTGCTCATCTGCCCCACCACTGTAACCCCCTGCACATCTGCCCCACCACTGTAACACCCTGTACATATGCCCCACCACTGTACCCCCTGCTCATCTGCCCCACCACTGTAACCCCCTGCACATCTGCCCCACCACTGTAACGCTGTGCACATCTGCCCCACCACTGTACCCCCCTGCTCATCTGCCCCAGCACTGTAACCCCCTGTACATCTGCCCCACCACTGTAACACCCTGCACATCTGCCCCACCACTGTACCCCCTGCACATCTTCCCTACCACTGTAACACCCTGCATATCTGCCCCACCACTGTACTACTCTGCACATCTGCCCCACCACTGTACTGCCCTGCACATCTGCCCAGCATTGTAACCCCCTGCACATCTTCCCCACCACTGTAACACCCTGCACATCTGCCCCACCGCTGTAACCCCCCTGCTCATCTGCCCCACCACTGTAACACCCTGAACATTTATCCCACCACTGTAACACCCTGCACATCTGCCCCACCACTGTACTACCCTGCAAATTTGCCCCACCACTGTAACACCTTGCACATCTGTCCCCACCGCTGTAACCACCCTGCTCATCTGCCCCACCACTGTAACACCCTGTACATCTGCCCTGCCCGACCACTGTAACACCCTGCACATCTGCCCCACCACTGTACCACCCTGCTCTTCTGTCCCACCACTGTAACCCCCTGCTCATCTGACCTACCAATGTTCCCCCTTTCTCATCTGCTCAACCACTGTACCTCCCTGCACATCTGCTCCACCACTGTACCCCCATGCTCTTCTGTCTCACAGCTGAACCATCTTCTCATCTGTCCTAACACTGAACTTATCTGCTCATCTGCCCCACCACTGTAACCCGCTTTCTCATCTGCCCCACCAATGTACCTCCTGCAGATCTGTCTCACCTCTGTACCCCCCCTGCTCTTATGCCCCACCTCTGTCCCCCCTGCTCATCTGTCCCACCAATACACCTTCTTTCACATCTGCCCCACTGCTCTACCCCCTGCTTTTCTGTCCCACCACTGAACCCCCTTCTCATCTGCCCCAACACTAAACCCCCCTGCTCATCTGGCCCAACACTAAACCCCCTGCTCTTCTGTCCCACTGCTGAACCCCCTTTTCATCTCTTCCACCACTGTACTCTTCTGTTCATCTGTCCCACCTCTGATCCCCTCCTGCGCATTTTCCCCACCGCTGTTTCCTCCTGCTCATCTGCTCCACTGCTGTACCTTCTTCTCATCTATGATATGCGTGCTATGCAGAGTGGTGAAAGGAAGCAGTGATGAGACACGTCTACTGTACCTGTCCTGGCACACTCTTCTGATCCACCTCTTGCATCCAGCCCACGTGCTTATATGTGATGTATGTTATGTATGTGATGTCACATACAAGCATCTGGAATGGATATGCAATGATGAGCTCAGGTCAGGGGCATTTTCTGAAAGCAGTGGGTCTATGTGAAGATTATTGGTAATTAGATAAGTCGGGCCCCCGCAGCTGAGAAAAAGTGTGGCGTCTGTGCCACAGGAAAAGTTGGGTGTGATTTTCATTGCGCTGAATACTGGCTCTGGCTTCAGAGTTGTGAACAAGCAAGCTATTGCTTGTGAAACGTCTACCATTGCCTGTACCTGTCTGACCCTTTTTTGACAATAAAGATGACATCGAGATAATTTGGAGTTCCAGTGTGCGACCAATTCCTTGTCTTGTTCGTCTTCCACGGTGGTGAGCCGAGGTCTGCACCTGTGATCCATCCTGCACCTGAGTTTGCCTGGAGCGGTGTGTTTCTCTCTGTTCTGGCTTCAGAGTGCAGGGGTTCAGTAGTAAGTGATGCAAAGGTTCAGGAATAATTTCAACAAAGTTCCCAGAAGCTCAACAGTAATTCCACAAACTGTCACCTGATTGTGGTTTTCTCAATCACAGTGAAATCCCTTCTTCCTGAGATTGGTAGTGGCAACCAAGCGAGTCATCTTCCTCCAGATGGTGGACGGGGCTAGCAGGACTGTGATTGGCTTTAGCAGTGGCCAATCACAGTCCTACTCCTCCTGGAAACAGGGAAAAAAAATTTGGCAATTGTATGAAAAGAAAAAATACATGTAAAATTAACTCAAACCTGTAGGTGTCAGAAGTGCTAAAGTAATGCATATTTTTCCAGGGGAGTTTAATTGCAGCAGAAAGTTATTTTAAATGTAAATAAACGTAAACATGATACACCAATAATATAGTACTGTGCTATGTACTCTGAAATACAATCGCAGCACTGTAACAACAATAGTAAATTGTGTTTGCAAGGCCAGTGTTCATTGTTGATTTGAATCAATATAAGGGATCATTTTTTTTTCATTCTAGGTCTTCATTGAAGTTGAAAAATATCCTGCAGTATATGTTGTGCTGTGGCCATATTTTGCATCCATAGATTATTAAAGCAACTTTGTACTAATGTAAAGAAAAAATACATTTTTTACTTTACATTCCACTAGGGATGAGCTTCGTGTTCGAATCGAATGCATGTTCGACTCGAACATCGTCTGTTCGGTCGTTCGTTGAATTACGAACGATATGGGCCGTTCGCGCCAAATTCGTGTGGCGCGTCACGGCCCATAATTCACTGCGGCATCGCAGCGCATTGCTGGCTGATGATTGGCGAAGCATGCACTATGACCCGCATGCTTGGCCAGTCACAGTGCTGTCAGTAGAGAGAGCTGTAATTGGCCAAAGCCCCACACTATATAAGGCCGCCTACACGGCGGCCCTGTGTAGTGTGTTCTGGCGTGCTGAGAGATAGAGAGAGAGAGACAGTGTCATTTCATTTGAGTTAGATAGATTAGGCAGGACAGTCAGTCGGTTAGCTGCACTTACAGTGTATTGTGTATATATATGCATCCCAGGTGTTGTATATATATATATATATATATATATATATATATATATATATATATATATACTGTATTCAGTTTAGCTAGATCCATTCCTGTTATCTTCCTACTGACAGGCAGGCTTGTCTTGTTACAGTATTTACAGCTACCTGAAGAAAATTGCTGGTGTTCTTTTGATCCTATTAGTACCACAGTCAGGCAGCTAGACTATTTACAGTTAGTGTAGTGCGTCCTCCTCACAGTATTCAGCTAAAGCTACAAGTTAGTTTAGTGTGACCTCTGCACAGTGTTCAGCTAAAGCTACAAGTTAGTGTAGTGCGTCCTCCTCACAGTGTTCAGCTAAAGCTACAGGTTAGTTTAGTATGACCTCTGCACAGTGTTCAGCTAAAGCTACAAGTTAGTGTAGTACATCCTCCTCACAGTGTCCAGCTAAAGCTACAAGTTAGTGTAGTGCGTCCTCCTCACAGTGTTCAGCTAAAACTACAAGATAGTGTAGTGCGACCTCTGCACAGTGTTCAGCTAAAGCTACAAGTTATTTTAGTGCGACCTCTGCACAGTGTTCAGCTAAAGCTATAAGTTAGTGTAGTGCGTGCTCTGAACAGTGTTCAGCTAAAACTACAGCTTAGTGTAGTGCGTCCTCCTCACAGTGTTCATCTAAAGCTACAAGTTAGTGTAGTGCGTCCTCCTCACAGTGTTCAGCTAAAGCTACAGGTTAGTTTAGTGTGACCTCTGCACAGTGTTCAGCTAAAGCTACAAGTTAGTGTAGTGCGTCCTCTGAACAGTGTTCATCTAAAGCTACAAGTTAGTGTAGTGCGTCCTCCTCACAGTGTTCAGCTAAAGCTACAAGTTAGTGTAGTGCGACCTCTGCACAGTGTTCATCTAAAGCTACAAGTTAGTGTAGTGCGTCCTCTGAACAGTGTTCAGCTAAAGCTACAAGTTAGTGTAGTGCGACCTCTGCACAGTGTTCAGCTAAAGCTACAAGTTAGTGTAGTGCGTGCTCTGAAAGGTGTTCAGCTAAAGCTACAAGTTAGTGTAGTGCTTCCTCCTCACAGTGTTTAGCTAAAGCTACAAGTTAGTGTAGTGCGTCCTCCTCACAGTGTTCAGCTAAAGCTACAGGTTAGTTTAGTGTGACCTCTGCACAGTGTTCAGCTAAAGCTGCAAGTTAGTGTAGTGCGTCTTTCTCACAGTGTTCAGCTAAAACTACAAGTTAGTGTAGTGCGACCTCTGCACAGTGTTCAGCTAAAGCTACAAGTTAGTGTAGTGCGTGCTCTGAACAGTGTTCAGCTAAAGCTACAAGTTAGTGTAGTGCTTCCTCCTCACAGTGTTTAGCTAAAGCTACAAGTTAGTGTAGTGCATCCTCCTCACAGTGTTCAGCTAAAGCTACAGGTTAGTTTAGTGTGACCTCTGCACATTGTTCAGCTAAAGCTACAAGTTAGTGTAGTGCGTCCTCCTCACAGTGTTCAGCTAAAACTACAAGTTAGTGTAGTGCGACCTCTGCACAGCGTTCAGCTAAAGCTACAAGTTACGTCCTCTGAACAGTATTCATCTAAAGCTACAAGTTAGTGTAGTGCGTCCTCCTCACAGTGTTCAGCTAAAGCTACAAGTTAGTGTAGTGCGACCTCTGCACAAGCTAAAGCTACCTGTGGAAGGTTGGTGGTGTTCTCATACTGTTCTCATACTGTAGGCAGGCAGTTGATTTTGCTAACTGCAGTATCAGTATATGTATATATATATATATATATATATATATATATATATATATATATATATATCCCGGCTTAGTGCAGCTACAGGCCATTAGTATGTCTGGAAGGCCAACAAGGAGAGGCAGACAGTCACAAGCCAATAAAAGAGAACAAGCAGGCTCTGTGTCTAGAGGCAATGGTGCTGGTCATGGAGACGGTGCATCCTCATCAGCACATGGCCGTGGGACACGCTTGGCCTTTTTTTCGGCAGCTGGCCGCATTGAGCCGCAACATGCAGAAGACTTGGTCGAGTGGATGACCAAGCCGTCCTCATCCTCCCTCACCCATGCTCAGGGTACTTTGTCTGGCAAAGCAGCTGCCAACGCGGCCTCTTCCCTCAGCTCAATGGCATCAGTGACTCCTTCCCTAGCCCCACCAAGTCCTCCTGAGGAGTCCCTCGAACTGTTTGATCTCCATGGCCTCTTCCTGTGCTTTGTCCTCGGAACCAGCGGTGCTCCGTAGGCATTCAAGGGGCTACGCAAGTACGCAGGCCAAAAGATGCCATGCGGTGCTTGAGCTGGTGTGCTTGGGGGACAGGAGCCACACTGGGGCATAGGTTCTGTCAGCTCTAAAGGGGCAGGTTCAGAGGTGGTTGACGCCACGCCAACTTAAGGCAGGAATGGTGGTTTGCAACAATGGCACCAACCTCCTCTCCGCCCTCCGACAGGGACAACTGACCCATGTGCCCTGTTTGGCTCACGTCCTTAACTTGGTGGTGCAGCGGTTCTTGGGCAGGTACCTGGGCCTACAGGATGTCCTGAGGCAGGCCAGGAAAGTCTGTGTGCATTTCTGCCAGTCATATAATGCCAGTGCTCGGCTGCAGACCTCCAAAAGGAGTTTAACCTGCCCAAGAACCGCCTAATCTGTGACATGCCCACCAGGTGGAACTCAACGTTGGCCATGCTGCAGCGGCTGCACATGCAGCAGAGGGCCATCAGTGAGTACCTGTGCGACTATGGCACCAGGACAGGGTCAGGGGAGCTTGTTTTCTTTTCCCCTGGGCCATGATCAGGGATGCATGCACTGTCCTGTCACCATTTGAGGAGGCCACGAGGATGGTGAGCAGTGACAGTGCATGCATCAGTGACACTGTCCCCCTTGTCCACCTGTTGGAGCACACACTGCGTGGAATAATGGACAGGGCACTTGAGGCAGAACAGAGGCAGGAAGAGGAGGACTTCCTTAGCTCTCAAGGCCCCCTTTATCCAGACAGTGTTCCTGCGTGCCCGCCGATCACACAGGAAGAGGAGGAGGAGGAGGAGGAAGAGGAGGAGGATTGTGTCAGTATAGAGGTGGAGCCTGGCACTCAGCATCAGCAGCAGTCTTTAAGGAATCAGTCCCAAGAAACACATGGACTTGTACGTGGCTGGGAGGAGGTGTCTGCGGACCATGTCGTTCTTAGTGACCCAGAGGACTCCGGACCGAATGCCTCAGCAAACCTACGCTGCATGGCCTCCCTGATCCTGCAAAGCCTGCGTAAGGATCCTCGTATTCGTGGTATCAAGGAGAAAGACCAATACTGGCTGGCAACCCTCCTTGATCCATGTTACAAGGGTAAGGTTGCGGACCTTATCTTGCCATCGCAGAGGGAACAGAGGATGACATTTCTTCGGGAGGCCTTGCAGAAAGGTCTGTGCAACGCGTTCCCAGAGACTGGGAAGTTACAAACTCCTGTTTCTGGACAACGTGTTGCTAAGGCTTCGGTCAGTCAAAGAAGGAGCGATGGAGAAGGTGGCCGTCTGACCGATGCGTTCAGACAATTTTTTAGTCCGCAGCCCCAAGGTATGATCGGTTCCAGCAACCATCGCCAGCGTCTGTTTTACATGGTGCAGGAATACCTAGGGGCAAGATCTGACTTGGACACCTTTCCCACCGAAAATCCTCTGGGTTACTGGGTCTTGAGGATGGATCACTGGCCAGAGCTTGCACATTATGCAATTGAGCTACTGGCCTGTCCTGCATCCAGCGTTCTTTCGGAATGCACATTCAGTGCTGCTGGAGGCTTTGTAATCGATCACAGGGTGCGTCTGTCCACCGACTCGGTCGATCGACTGACCTTCATAAAAATGAATCAGTCTTGGATCACCACCAGCTACCAAGCACCTGATGCTGATGTAACCGAATAATTTTTTTTGAAATGTCAGATCCCTTCAAAGACTGCCTATGCCAAGTGACTATCCTGTTATGCTGAGTAATTATCCTCTTCTTCCTCAATGATCATGCTGATAGCTTGTAAGAACACTTTTGGTTCTGGGCGCCGCCACCAGTGCCTAAGGCCCAATTTTTAAGCCCCTGTTTAACAAGGGCATGTAATTACAATTTTTGATTTAATTCTTTGCAGCAGGGCTAGTTCCTGCACTCCAACTAGAGTATCTGTGAGGGGTTGCAGTGTTGTGGCACCAGCACCAGTGCCTAAGGCCCAATTTTTTAGCCCCTGTTTAACAGGGGCGTGTAATTACAATTTTTTATGCAATACTTTGCAGCAGGGCTCGTTCCTGCGTTCCAACTAGAGTATCTGTGAGGGGTTGCAGTGTTGTGGCACCAGTGCCTAAGGCCCAATTTTTCAGCCCCTGTTCAACAGGGGCGTGTAATTACAATTTTTGATGCAATTCTTTTGCAGCAGGGCTCGTTCCTGCTTTCCAACTAGAGTATCTGTAAGGGGTTGCAGTGTTGTGGCACCAGCACCAGTGCCTAAGGCCCAATTTTTAAGCCCCTGTTTAACAGGGGCGTGTAATTACAATTTTTGATGCAATTCTTTTGCAGCAGGGCTCGTTTCTGCGTTCCAACTAGAGTATCTGTGAGGGGTTGCAGTGTTGTGGCACCAGTGCCTAAGGCCCAATTTTTAAGCCCCGTTCAACAAGGACATGTAATTAGAATTCTTGATCTAATATTTCACAGCAGGGCCGTTTCTGCGCCCACCAAGATTAACTGTGAGGACTTACAATGTTGTGGCACCAACACCACCACCACCACCAAAGGCCCAATTTTTCAACCCCTGTTCAACAGGGACATGTAATTAGAATTCTTGATCTAATATTTCACAGCAGGGCCCGTTTCTGCGCCCACCAAGATTAACTGTGAGGACTTACAGTGTTGTGGCACCAACACCACCACCACCACCAAAGGCCCAATTTTTCAGCCCCTGTTCAACAGGGGCATGTAATTACAATTCTTGATCGAATATTTCACAGCAGGGCCCATTTCTGCGCCCACCAAGATTAACTGTGAAGACTTACAGTGTTGTGGCACCAGCACCAACACCACCACCAAAGGCCCAATTTTTCAGCCCCTGATCAACAGGGGCATGTAATTACAATTCTTGATCTAATATTTCACAGCAGGGCCCATTCCAGCGCCCACCAAGAGTAACTGTGAGGACTTGCAGTGTTGTGGCACCAGCATAACCACCACCATGACCAAAGGCCCAATTTTTCTGGCCCTGTTCAACAGGGGCATGTAATTACAATTCTTGATCTAATATTTCACAGCAGGGCCCTGTGAGGGCTTACAGTGTTGAGGCTACAACAACACCTAAGGCCCAAATTTCTGCTGAGTATATAGGGCAAGCCCCTACTTTCAAACATCCAACTTACAAACGACTCCTACTTGCAAACGGAAGGAGACAACAGGAAATGAGATGAAATCTACCCTATAGAAAGGGAAATTCTCTCCTGTAAGAGTTAATATGGGAAAAACTTTTCTCCTTTCCACTGATGCTTTATCACCAATCCTTGTTTCACTAAAAACCCCAAATTTTCAAAGAACATTTGTCATTGGGGCAAAAAGTGAGGTGAAATCTTCTGAAGAGGAGCACAGACAGCAAAACAAATGTCACAGGGGTAATAACCCTTCCCTATGTTTTCCAAAAAGCTTAAAAACAGATTTTTTTAGCTGGAGCTACACTTTAAAAATGTAGTAGTTCAAAATTACAAACAGATTATACTTAACAACAAACCTACAGTCCCTGTCTTGTTTGCACCGCCTGTATACTGCTGTTCAGAGTATATAGGGCCTGGGGGCCCCACGCCTTTCCTTTTTTTAATTCCCCTTAATACCCATGAGGACCTGAAGGGCCTGGTAATGGACTGGAGGGTACTCATGCCGTTTATCTCACTGATTTTCATCCATATTGCCAGGACCCGACATTACATTAAAGCCGCAAGCAGTTTTAAATGACTTTTTTCCTTTAAAAATGTCATTTTGTGCAGGGACTGTTCTAAGCACGGGAAACACGCGCCACTTTACAGGCATACTATAGAAACCCCCCAGGTACGATATTTAAAGGAATATTTCACTTTTTTTTTTACTTTAAGCATCATTAAAATCACTGCTCCCGAAAAAACGGCCGTTTTTAAAAGTTTTTTTGCGTTGATACATGTCCCCTGGGGCAGAACCCGGGTCCCCAAACCCTTTTTAGGACAATACCATGCAAATTAGCCTTTAAAATTAGCACTTTTGATTTCGCATGTTCGAGTCCCATAAATGTCAATGGGGTTCTAACGTTCGTGTAAATTTTCAGTCCGTTCGCAGATTCTGGTGCGAACCGAATCGGGGGGTTTCGGCTCATCCCTACATTCCACATCTTGGAGTACAGTACAGGAAATAGGCAACATATTCATACACCATGGATAATAGGCTTTTATCTCAAAGTGACACCATGGGACGTCCCCAAGCAAACCAAACTGTTTTAACAGGCCCAAAAACAACAAAGGCAACAATTGGACATGTACCTGCTAAAACTTTGAGAAAGTATGAACAGAAGATCAGGTGGTGGCCTTACACAGTTGAGCAACAGAGGCTTGGTGTCTAAAATCCCAGGATACTCTTACAGAGCTGGTGGAGTAGGTATGCCACAGCACAGGAGGAGGTTTTTTTATTTAAGAGCATAAGCTCTTGCAATCAAGTTTCTAATCCACATGCAATGATGGATTATGAAGCTGTGGGCCTCTTACGAGGTTCAGAAAAAAGAAAAACAGGGACTCTGTGGAAGCAGTGGCTTTTCAGTACACTCTAATGGGTCGGACTTATCCAGGCAATGTAAAGAGAATGCATTTGGATGCTTAAGAGCAGGGCACAAGCATGGCAGGACAATGTCCTAATTGAGATTGAATGCTGAAACCACCTTTGGAAGAAAGGATGGTCACGGGCGTAATTTAGCTTTGTTGTTGCAAAGTTTGAGGAAAGGCCCTTTACAGATACAGGTCTAATAGACGTGATGACTACCAAAAAGGCTACTTTGCTGGCAAGAATCTCCAAGGAAATATCCCTGATGGGTTCAAAAAGTGGTTTCTACAGGGCAGATAAAACTAAATGAAGGTTGGTCGTAGCATGAGAAACACCTTGAATAAAGGTTTTTAAAAGGAAATAAGAAGACAGGGGCCTTTGAAAAGGGATTGATAAGGCTGATACCTGCTCTTCTAGGGTGGTAAGAGCTAGATTCTGTGCAAGATTTGTTTGTAGGAAGGCCAGAATGTGAGGCACAGTGTAATATCTGGGACTGCATTGACTGCTCTCACATCAGGCAAAGTAAGATTTTCAGGTACGATAATAGATCTTCCTGGATGTAACCTTTCTTTCTTTCAGCAAGGGTAGGAATCACAGACTCAGAGAATCCTCTGCCCTTTAAGAACTGAGTTTAAACAACCGTGCTGTTGAAGCAAGATTGGAATAGTGGGTCTTGAGATGTCTGGTCTGTTAGGAAGGGGACAGGGGGATGCTAGGTTTTTCTAGGCTAGTTTGGTGCAAGTAAAATCATTATTATCCTCTCTTGTTTTTTTGTGGCGCAGGTAAGGCAGAATTTGCAGTGGAAAGGAGGCATGAATTAGTCTAAACGGAAACCATAGATAGTTAGAACATCGGAAGCCAGAGCTATAGGATCCATAGTTCTCTAAACAAACATATTCGAAGACCACTTATCTTTGGCATATCAGATTCTTTGGCATATCAGATTGAACACATCTGTATGAAAAGACCATTCCCCCGGTCTAAATGGTGGTGGCTGAGATAATTTGCCTGCCAATTGTCAACTCCTGGGATGTGGACTGAATGAATCCTTGGACAGTTAGTTTCTGTCCACAAGAGAATGTGGCTTGTTTTCTTCAAGGCAGCTAGGCTCCTTTTACCCCCTTGATAGTTGATATGTGCCACTGTGATGGCATTGTCTGACTGTACCTAAATTGTGTGTCCATTTAGAAGGGGGGTCCAGTGCTGGAGGTACAATCTGACTGCTCTGAGCTTCAAAATGTTGATGGAGAATTTAGTTTTCTCTCTTGAACGTGTTCCCTGAACTGTCAAGATTTGGAAGACTCCTCCCTAGCCTGACAGACTTGAGTCTGTTGTAAGAACAGTAAGGAAGGAAAAATATTCCCACTGCTAGAGCTGTAGTAGTGATCCACCAGGACAAGGAGCATGGGAAAGAGCCTGCGGAATGAAAAGAGTTCTTAAGTGGAATTCTCTGTTGTAAAGCATGCTCTCTCGGAGAAAGAACTTTCTTTTATGGAAGAAAGACTTTTATTAGGATGTATCCAGGATTAGACCCAAGTATTCTGATCATCCAGCCAAAGGCTTGGAGCAGCTGAATTGTCTTTTGGACACTCGCTAAGAATTGCAAGGGAGATGAATCCTTCAGAAGAAGGTTGTTTAGATTACTTGTCATTTGAGTGCCCTGAGTTCTAAGATGTGCAAGCAATAGTGCTAAAACTTTTGTGAACATCCTGGGAGCAGAAAGTAGGCCGAAGGGCATTGCAACAAACAGGAAGTGTTTTTCTTTCACTGCAAACTGTAGCCATCGCTGATGAAGTAGGTAAATGGGAACATGCAGATACACATCTTGGATGTTCACAGATGCCAAGTATTGCCCAAATGGCAAAACTGGCCATGTGAAATTTTGGAATTTGAAGGAATTTGTTGGGGGATTTTAAGTCCAGGACTGGAAGAATACCTCTGTTGGGCTTTGGTATTATGAACAGGTTTGAATAGAATCTCTTGAACTTGTCCTGTGGTGGTACTGGTACAACAAATTCTTGGGACAAGAGGTGGTTTAGGGGATTCTGCAAATCAGACTGTCCTTGAGCAGTCCTTGGTTGATTAAAAGGAGAAAGCAGTGAGGTGTTAGTTTTGAACTCTCTTGTAGCCTTTTGAAACCATAAACTAATAGGTCGGGGATGTCTGTGATCCAGAGAGAGGCAGACTGTAACAGACATCCCTCCAACCTTAGTAGTGAGGGTGTCTCTTTATTTGAAAGATGATTTTGGGGAAGGCTTGGTGGCCTTTGAGGACCAGGCCTTGTGCCAAAAGGAAGGACTGAACTTAGATTTTTAAGCTAAAGCTTGGTTAGAGTGTGCATGGAATCTGTGTTTGGAAAAGCTATGGGCTCCTGAGGAGAGTGCTTTTAACCTCCCACTGAGGAAGTAAGACCTTCCCACCTGTGACCTATTTGATGAATTGGTCAAGTGCCTCACCAAATAAACATCTTCTTTGCAAGGGCATATGAGTGATGTGCCTTTTACAGGCAGCTTCTGCTGTCCAAGCCTTTAGCCAGAGAATTCAACGCATATGAGTGGAGATTAGAGCCATTCTGGATATCTGTCTCGTGACATGTTCTAGGGCATCTACACTAAAAAGCAGTGCAGAAGGCAATTGTTGTAATTGCTCTGTAACAGGGTCATGTTGGTTATATGGTTGAGGCTGAAGAAGAAGCGACATGCTTTGAAATGTATCCCTATCTCCCAGTGCACTCCCAGCGGTGTCAGGCATCCTCTTCATACAGGCTCCGGCTTCCGTCCCTGGTTGGGTTGTCTTCCTGCAGCAGTGGCTCCCTGCTGCCTGTGCTCTTATCCCCCTGCTCATGGCCAAAGCAGAGGAATTCCACAGTGGCTCTGGGCTCCAGAGGTAGCAGCTTTGACTTTTACCGCTTTACACAAGCTCCCCTTTTGTGAGTGTGTTTTTAATCATTAATAAATATTGCTCATCTTGTTTACTACACAATGGAGGTTGCGTTTGTCTTTTCCCTTTTGTTTTCATGTTGGTTATTCATTGTCCCAGTTCAATTAGCTGCAGTTTGACATACAGAAATTGCAGCGAGTGTTGGAAGCAGAGCTGGGCCTGCCCGGTTAAAGAGAGCTTTTATAAGTGTCTCAAATTTGCTGTGACCAGAATCTTTGAAAGAAGGAACTTCTTTAGTAGGTACAGCGAGATGTTTGCTTAGGACATAGACATCAGGATCAACCACAAGAATAGCCCACTTTTTTGCAAATTCTTTTTTCCAATAGGGTTCTGCAAAGATTTGCGGGAGAGTGAAAATCCTTTCAGGAGTGACCCAGTCATGAGAGCCTGTACATTCTATCTGTTCATGAACTGGGAACATTTTGCAAGTTTTGGAGGTTTCTTTGTGCCCAAAGATGCATGGCTAGACAGAGGAGAGTCAATGCCAGTCAGCATCCCTAAGCACATATAACCATTTGGATGAGTGGTTATAAGCAAACAGTGGTGTCAGCTTTGAATTTTTGCAGAGTACAAATCTGGCTGCATCACTGCTGGCTGTGACTATTCATACACACTATGTACATGGCTGCCAGCAAGAGTGACAGATTCTTACTGATAGCGGTCCATGTGAATGGGTCTTTATCACTCTTCTCATCTTCATAATGTAGCATGGAGTTGTTCTGTAGTCCGCATAGACAGCAGAGAACAGTTAAAGGCAGCACAGTGATGTAGTGGATAGCACTTTCACCTAGCAGTAAGAAGGGATGCTGGTTCGAATCCCAACCACGACACTACCTGCCTGGAGTTTGCATGTTCTCCCTGTGCCTGCGTGGGTTTCCTCCGGGTACTCCGTTTTCCTCCCACACCTCAAAGACATGCTGGTAGGTTAATTGGATCCTGTCTAAATTGTCCCTAGTATGTATGAATGTGAGTTAGGGACCTTAGAGTGTAAGCTCCTTGAGGGTAGGGACTGATGTGAATGTACAATGTATATGTAAAGCGCTGCATAAATTGACGGCGCTATATAATTACCTGAAATAAATAAATAATAAATAAGTCAGCAGAGAACACAGGTAGTTATCAGATCACTGGGTTTCTGGCAGAGACTATGTGCTTTTTTTGCATTGACTGTATATAGCATAATGTTTTCAATGGTATATTTAACAGGCTAATGAAGCAAAAAAAAAAAAGTTAATTGTTTGTGGTTACATACCTTTTATTTGAACCAAATATTTAGTCCCAAATGTCAATCACTACCGAATAACCCCTCAAGACATATAGGATAAATATGGGGCGCTATAAACATATTAAATGTCAAAAACCTGTGTTAACACAATAGTGGTGAGACCCTCTTATTGTGATATATATAGCTCGTGACAAATAGTGTTGCTATCAATCTATCAATAACACACAAATGATAAATAAACAATAAATATGTGACATACAGGTGAAACGCTGAGTGCAGTCACTTTACTCCATGCTGTGACATATCAAAACATCACATCAATGTCCATATATTCCAAATGAGTCAGCCCAAAAGGAACTGCTTGTGACAACATATGGTGCAATCTTAGATGAATACACTCGAGTGTCTCCGTGTGTCTTCCACCTCACCCCCGTGTTTAGTGAATCACACCCTCCAGAAATGCACTCACCGATTTACATTGCCAGCACTCTCATGCAAGGCAATAAACGCTTATTTTACCACACTCAAGGGTAAACGGATCAATCGATGTCCAGGGTGATGGTTATTCAATAGATCCACATGAAAGAAAATAAAGTGCTCCAATAGTGTGAACCAGCAAACAAAATTTATCAAAACCACTGCAATCTTCACATGATGCACTCACATTATAAAAAAGATAAAACAGCAGAAACAGTGTGCAAATCACACCAATCTTCAAACTTATGTGGATAATGCCAATAACTGATGGTCACGGCGGACCCGAGGTGTGCTAATGCTGGGCTGCAATCTCACCCCTCCCCTCGGTTGTCCTCCGCTCCTCCGTGCACTCGAACTTCCTATCCTCCTGTGTGGCTAACAGCGCTGTGTGTCACGTCTCACAGCCACGCCCCCGACATGTTTCATCATAGGTAGACTTATTCGTGGGATTGGCTGTGTCTGCTGTCCTTCACCCCTTATATTTGCTCCTGATTGATGCCCATTCGGCCCCGCATTGCGCATGCGCACACCTCGCGTCCCCGTTCTACTGATTCTACATAGATTATCACATCGGAGCTGATTGCACTTGGGGTCGGGCACATGAATAAAAACATATATATAAAATGCATCAAATTAACTAATCCATACATGTCTCCCTATTGTTGTATTAAAGACTAGATGAGCTATAGTTGACTGAGTGAAGCATCACACACTGATATACTCACTGGTCATTAGTGGTAACTACAAGTGTCACCACAAACCAGCCCTTTCATACACAGGCTGATGTTCAAGTTGTTCAATACAACAATAGGGAGACATGTATGGATTAGTTAATTTGATGCATTTTATATATATGTTTTTATTATTTCATGTGCCCGACCCCAAGTGCAATCAGCTCCGATGTGATAATCTATGTAGAATCAGTAGAACGGGGACGCGAGGTGTGCGCATGCGCAATGCGTGGCCGAATGGGCGTCAATCAGGAGCAAATATAAGGGGTGAAGGACAGCAGACACAGCCAATCCCATGAATAAGTCTACCTATGACGAAACATGTCGGGGACGTGGCTGTGAGACGTGACACACAGCGCTGTTAGCCACACAGGAGGATAGGAAGTTCGAGTGCACGGAGGAGCGGAGGACAACCGAGGGGAGGGGTGAGATTGCAGCCCAGCATTAGCACACCTCGGGTCCGCCGTGACCATCAGTTATTGGCATTATCCACATAAGTTTGAAGATTGGTGTGATTTGCACACGGTTTCCACTGTTTTATCTTTTTTATAATGTGAGTGCATCATGTGAAGATTGCAGTGGTTTTAATAAATTTTGTTTGCTGGTTCACACTATTGGAGCACTTTATTTTCTTTCATGTGGATCTATTGAATAACCATCACCCTGGACATCGATTGATCTGTTTACCCTTGAGTGTGGTAAAATAAGCGTTTATTGCCTTGCATGAGAGTGCTGGCAATGTAAATCGGTGAGTGCATTTCTGGAGGGTGTGATTCACTAAACATGGGGGTGAGGTGGAAGACACACGGAGACACTCGAGTGTATTCATCTAAGATTGCACCATATGTTGTCACAAGCAGTTCCTTTTGGGCTGACTCATTTGGAATATATGGACTTTGATGTGATGTTTTGATATGTCACAGCATGGAGTGAAGTGACTGCACTCAGCGTTTCACCTGTATGTCACATATTTATTGTTTATTTATCATTTGTGTGTTATTGATAGATTGATAGCAACACTATTTGTCACGAGCTATATATATCACAATAAGAGGGTCTCACCACTATTGTGTTAACACAGGTTTTTGACATTTAATATGTTTAGAGCGCCCCATATTTATCCTATATATCTTGAGGGGGTATTCGGTAGTGATTGACATTTGGGACTAAATATTTGGTTCATGTATCTTATTTTTAAGGGGCAGCTCAACTGTACTAATAATTCACGTTTATTTGGAGTATATCATTTGCACCAATTAGCAATTTTTGGGTTATTTTAGGGCCATTGGCGCGGTGGAGGTGTTTTCTGTTTGAAGGGCGTCGTATCATCCAGGATACCTATATACTACTACATACCTTTTATTAACTGTAAAAATATTAGCACCGACTACCTTCTCTGCTTTCCTTCTCTGCTTTCCTTCCCTGATACATATTCTGTGCTCTAACAAGCATGTGTACTTTGGACTAAATCTAGCAAGCATTATCATGCATCACATTACACTTGTTTTCTGTATCACTGGATACAGATAATACAACCTTGTTGATCTTCCCTCTCTTCCTCTCTCCCTCTTTCACTATCTCGTCCCTGAAGCCGGAAAATCCACAACAACCGCAAGAACCCATTTTAATCATGCTGTTTCATCACTTGTAACCTTGTCTTGTAAATGGAAACCTACAAATATATATTTTGTTTCGAGAAAAAGCCAAAAACCTGCTTTGATAGTGTTTAGCATATGTACTTCTTCACTGAAACGAAAAAAAAAAAAAATAGTACACTAACAGGGCACATTTGTAAATTAATCACAAATATGTGAAACAGCAAGGGTAGAGCAAACTGAGATACTTTGATCACACTATACAGTATATGTCTGTTCAGTAGTGTTGGAGCTCATCAAGATTATAAGTGTATTTTTTATTTAGTCGTATACTGTACAGATACTCTTAAAGTAAAATGTTCACAAATATTAAAATAAACCTGTGCGGTCCTGCTAGGATGGATAAAAAGTATTAGAATGTGAGACTTTCCCTGGAGAGGGTGCTACTTTGGGATCCCTTCAGTGCTGCCTACACATGTAGAATGTTAGTCACTTGATCTTTGCTGAAGGGTGAGATTGGACAAGTGACCCTTTCCTTTAGTTAAGATAGCATGAGCACAAAAACTGTGGTCATTACTGAATAACGCTATTTGGTCTAGCAAAGGCATATTATATTGATTGTTTCTCAAATTGGTGTGGTTGTTCCAGCTTTCAATAACTGTATAATATTTATGAAAAACCTTAAATAAAAAAAATGGTCCCATCAATGGTTTATGTTTACTAAATGACAGCAGTCTTTAAAGCAACCAAGCCAAAAATAATCAGATTTTGCTGCAATATTCAGTTTCACACTATCTGCCTAGTGTTCAGCTTTAAACTTTTACTTTGTTTTTGTGCAGGCTGAATATTCTCTTCAAAGACCAACCTCATCAAGACTTCTGGAGAAAGTGTCCGCTCCTACTGACACAGAGAAGGATTTGGAGCCTGAAGCCTGATCCAAGGGAGGAATGACCCCTGATCATAGATGCTACCTTGATACTTGAATCTGCATGTTTTACTGTATCATTACAAAGCTAGTTAATGGAAGAAGGAGTATGTATGTAGACATGTATATACATTTACGTTCCCTCATATTAAACATATCAGCATATGCACTGTTTCTAAATTGGATTATTTTTATCAATAATGTTCCTATCTATTTATTAGGTTACTTTTTATACTGTCAGATGTTTTGTAATTGTAATTTAAGGATTTATTTTGTTAAGCCATATTACATTAACGGGGTAAGGAAACATTGCACTACCTATAGCTACAAGCATACTGCTTATTGCATTCACTGTTACGTAATGTAGCACAAAATATAGAGCTAATTATTTTTTGGCTTAGTGTAATTTTTAGCAAAACTAGAGGGTTCTATAAGAGTGTCCATTCCTGGGGGCTTAATTGTGTCATGTCGATTTATTAAAACTGGAGTTCAAAATCCGGTGCAGCTCTGCATATAAACCAATCAGCTTCCAGTTTTTTTGTTGTTGTCAAAACTTAATTGAACAAGGTGAAGTTAGAAGCTGCTTGACTACCATGCACAGCTGCACGAGATTTTTCACTCTCCAGTTTTAGTAAATCAACCCCACTGCATGTGTTGGGGAAGAAATTAGCATAATCTGTAGATCGGCTTACCAGTTCCTTGTGTCAGATCCATACCTATCCATGGTAAACGTCTGACACACAGGCAGAGGATGCTAGAGGACAATGGCAATCAGAAGTGTATAGCGTGGGACTTTACATTTGATGTGTGATAAAAAAAGGGTTTTGGGTAAGGGATTTTTACGCTCCACGCTCACTGACCCCTTTTCGCTCGCTCCCATTGAATGGAATACTCTGATAAAGTGTCCAGTATAGTAAATCTTACCAGTCAATCATAAATTGCCTTTCTCTAGTCTGTGTTGCTCAGTTAAATTTAGGAGTTGCTTGGATCAGTAGTTTACGAAAGCCTGCTGTTTAGGCAAGCATTTTGTGTACTAAAATAAAGAATTTAGATTTTTAAGATTGTTGCTACTGTTGGAAGTGAAAGTCCAAGCAAAACGTTCTGATGTTTTCTTTAGAGTAGGAAATAAATACAATCTCTGAAAGGCTTTTTTATCACTATATATGTATGAAAAGATGTCCCCTCACTTTTTGTGGGTTCATCAGGATAAACAAGGAGAGGTAATCTGGACAATAGGACCACAAACAACAATAATGCACTTTTTTTTAGTAAGGGTTGTGTTTTCTGTTGCTATGTTCCCATTGGGAGATAACCTCTCACTTCCTATGTAGTCATTAGGATAGAAAGTGAGGGCAATCTCCCAAGAAAACATACTGTAACATACCAGGTTAGAGAGTGAGAAAACAAGGGTCTGTCTATTGTCCATGAAAGATAGGAGTTGTGTGGGAAACAGAATAGCAATGGTGCATGTGGAGAATTAGATAGATAAGCTTCCAGAATGAGGTGCATCAGGCCCTTCCTTCCTCTATGTACTGTATGTACATAGAGGAAGGAAGGGCCAATGGAAGATGAAGCATTGACAAACAGGCCAAACCCAGAGTCTGCAACAAGGAGTATGGCTGAGGTCCAAAGCATCAAACAGACGTTTGAGTAAATCTAGGACCAAGGTTGGAAAAGGCAAGCCAGGCTGGTCACATCATAAAGAAGAAAGTAGATCAAGTCAGGATATAGGACAGACTACTGAAGATCACTTAGCAATAGCTATCTATAAGACCATCCCTTAAGCGTGGGTTCACACTATTGCAAATTGGATGTGGGTTTCACCGCATCCAATTCGCATGACAGGAGTGTATGACCGACTCTCAATAGAGCTGGTTCACACAGCCCCGGAGCGGCCGCAGAGCGCACAGCAGAAGAGTCCTGTGCGTCTTTGACTCAGTTTCAGGTCTGAATTCAGCCAAAAATTTGGACCTGAAACGGTGAACGGAGACACACCGGACCCCCTGCTGTGCCCTGCGACTGCGCATAGTGTGAACCCAGCCTGAAGGATATGTTCATTTAAAAAAAAAAAAAATGTGTATTTATTTTAATTTTTTTGAAGAAGAAGAAGCCTGGAAAAAATTGCACCCACAATCAGCAGATTTCAGGTGTGAAGCAGGGCTCTTGCAGACTGTCAGTTACACACTGACAGGAAGAATCAATTAACTACCCAGAATGCTCAACAGCGCCCTGGTAATTCACTGAAAACTACAAGCCAACAGCCGCAAAGGCTGTCGGTATTTGTAGTTCATTCATTCACAGGACTCTGTGAATGAATAGCGTGGCCATGTGGGCAGAGCCCTGCATGGCCACTTTCTTTTCAAATAATGACAATAGGTACTGGGAGAAAATCCCCAGCCTGCTGTCACAGGGAGTGCGAGGATTGGGGTGGAAATGGGTGCAACATGAAACATGTTCCTAAAGGTGAACTACACCAACAACTCTGCTGTAAAACACATACACTAATGCAGGTGCCCACTTGGCAACTGCCCAAAAGACAATCCATTGCCAGGCACCCACATACATATGATGGCAGATTGTACTTTCCTAACAAATACAATAACAAAAAATAATAATTTCAGACCCTTTACATTCTATCTAAAACTAAAAAGTTTTGCCAGGACTTTAATATCAATTTTCCCTGTCTTTAAAGTACACAAAGGTACTTTATCTTTAGTGTAGAGGGATACTATTTTCAAATATGATATCATTTCACATGACTCTCATTGACAGTAATTTACATTGCACATGTAAGGATTTCATAAGCCCTCTTTAACAGGCACTAAAATCTGCTCCTGAAAACAGACAACTTACATAGCGGGATGCCAACAGCAATTTAGAAATAATGACCTGTGTTCCATCCTGAATGTTTACTGTGATCACCAGCTTGAAATGCACTAACATTTACTTAGTCTGTCCTTGCAAAGTGTAAAATGTCATCCTGATAAAATAGTAATCCTTCCATACACACCATTGTCTAAGCAAGACAAATGTTGTCTTTTATACACAAGTAAGCGGTATTAGATGTTAACATTAACATGTAATTATTATGTAAGTTTACTGAGTGCTAGACACTGTACAGCACTTGTGATGAAATGGAGATAATGCGCATGGGTAGATTATTCCAAAGCCTAAATATGAATACAAAAGAAACAATTTGTATCCATCTGGGCAGATATAATCTGACCCATTTTGTTGATGGCTGAGAGCTCAAGTGATATGAATAGTTTTTAGGCATGCACAATTTACAGATTATTTGAGTCGCTAAGGGCAAGCATTCAGCTATATTTTTCATAGACTGTACAGATGTAGCACAGATCAACTGAATGCACAGCAGGAAAAAAAAAGAAGCTTTGATAAATATACATTATATTACATTTTTACTCTGAATCGTTCACTCATATCTGCTTGTTACATTTTTTGGAAGGCTTTTATCTTTTGAAAACACATGTAACTCATATCATATAGAATATTATTTTTCCTAAAGAAATTTTAAAAGTTTTATCTGATATATGCAACATAATGTTAGCTAAAAATATTATATAACATAAGCTGTTTGTCACAAATAAACCACCATTTACTTTAAAATAGTTGAAATGTGTGTTATTTCAATCCATGTAATCATGAAACTTCTTGAACAGGATCAGCATTAAACCAGAGCGGAACTACTGAACCTAAAAGGAATGAAACTGCAATACATTTATCCTTGGGAATTAGAAATATCATCCTTGTGTTTTACCAGTACGTAAACAGCTGTCTTCATATAGCTGCCAATATATCCATCTGTTATACATACAGTGAAATGTAGCACATTATTTGCATACAGTTTTGTGCAATCAGCAATAGAGAAATACGCTCTAACTTTTATCAGTTTTATTTTATGTCTATCTTGCAATGACATACTGTACATACAACACATTTATTATATGTATACATTGTGGTCAGGTTGCTTTATCAAATACAGCATTGCTCTAGACAAAACAGCTAAATACACAGTCGAAATGCGTACATAGTTACTGTTTACTTGCTAAAGCATTTGTAATTCTTTTAAGCCAGTTTTCTGATTTATATGCATTTTCCTTACTGCAGATGGGTACACATGTAGTTGCTGCTTAAAGTGTATGTCCAGCCAAAACTTTTTTCTAGTGTTGGTTTAAGTGGAGAAGGATTAGGACCCCTAGGTTTTTACTGGTATGAGGACTCAGCTAGAGATATTTATCCTCACTTTCTGTGCTGCTGGCATTGTCTTGCCAAAGAGGAATTGAAGGTTACTATCCAATAGGGATGGGCCGCACAGACCCCTGTTTGGTACGCACCAGAACTTCAAACACCGCGAAAGTTCGGACCCCGACTGACAAACCCCATTAAGGTCAATGGGACCTGAACGTCAAAAATCAAAAGTACCCATTTTGAAGAATTATATGCAAGTAATTGAGCATACAATGGTTATAGAGGTCCGGGTCCTGCCCTGGGGGACATGTATCAATAAAAAAAAAGTTTGTGAAAAACGTAATTTTTAAATGAGCAGTGATTTTTTTGATTTTTAAAGTGAAAGCCTAAAAATGAAAAAATCCTTCCAATATAGTGCCTGGGAGTCCCCTTAGTCTACCTGTGAAGTGGCAGATCTGTAACATTTCTAGAATCTGCTGCAGCAATAATTGCATTTACAAAGCCAAAAAAAATGACATTTTCCCTGTAAGCTGCCTTTATTTTGCTCAGCAACAGCTGGGGAGCCAGTGTGTATGATGAGGCCACAATGTATTGCACTGGGAACAAGATTAGAGATTTTTTGGATACATTCTGGTGTCACTTTGACTTTGTATAGAAGTAACGGATGCGTAAAAATTTGTCTTTGGGTGTCGGTGGTGCATTCCCACCGTAACCCTATAGAGGTAATCTTGATGAAAGGAAGAATTGTCCTTGCTGTAAAAAATTGCAATGATATGCAAACAGGTGCAGAAAAATTGGTCTTTGGGTGTCGGTGGCGCCTTCCTACCGTAACCCTATAGAGGTGCTCTTGAAGAAAGCAAGAATTGGCCTTGCTGAAAAAAATTGCAGTGATATGCACCTGTCAAACAGGTGCAGAAAAATTACTCTTTGGGTGTCGGGGGCGCCTTCCCACCGTAACCCTATAGAGGTGCTCTTGATGAAGGCAAAAAAAAAAATGGTCTTTGGGTGTTAATTGTGCCCATAAAACCTATACCAAAAACATTATTCCAGATGAAATGATTGAACACCCTCAAAGCTAGGCAGCCTCGAAGTCCTGCAGAGATTTCACATCCCAAAAAGGCTTAATCAGTGACATCGGCATCAGGGGCTTCATAGCTGGTAATCCAGGACTGATTCATTTTTATAAAAGTCAAACGGTCCACGGAGTCTGTGGACAGATGCATTCTATGATCAGTAATGAAACCGCCTGCAGCACTGAATGCCCGTTCTGAAAGCATGCTAGATGCAGGGCTTTTTGTTTTGGCCATGAGGTGATCATCCACCATGTGATGCAGACGCTGCCGATGGGATGTGGAAGCTGACAGCCCTGGGCGGCGAGGACTAAAAAAATTCTGAAATGCCTCACTTAGGCGAACGCTTTCTCCACTCCTCTCTTGACCAACGGAAGACTCAAAACAACGTTTTTCACGACACTATTACCTACTGGAGTCAGGGAAAACGTTCAATAAAATATTCTGCACTCTCTGTGGGGATGGGATGAGTTCTGAGACCCTTCCCTTATAACGGTGGTCAAGGAGGTTTGCCAACCAATAATCATCCTTCTCCTTTATGCCACATATTCATGGTCCTTTTGCAGGCTTTGAAGCATGAGGTTGCCCATTTGCCTCCAATTTGCCGAGGCTTGAAAAGCAGACTCCTCGGGGTCACTCAGGATGACAGCATCTGGAACTTCCTCCTCCCAGCCACGTACTACTCCCAAGGGTCCTGGGGTTGGAAAGCCATCGCTTACAGATTGACACATGTCTTCCTCTTCTTCGAAGCCTATGAAAGTGCCAGAATCCTCCTCCTCATCCCCCTCCCCTCTCTCTCCTCCTGTGTGTTCTGTTCATAGGACAATTCTGCAGAGGAGGGCATGGAGGTGGCAGAGGAGGAGCAGGTAGAGCTCACAGGTCTGGCATCATCACCACCAGCTATATGGAGACATGAGGGCACAACAAGCTGCAGCAGCGAGCCATGTCCTGCATCCTTTCAAGTTGCAAGCAACGTTACCCAGTGTGCTGTGAACGAAATATATTGTCCCTGTCTATGCTTGCTGGACCACGTGTCAGCAGTAAGCTGGATTTTACGGCTGACGGCATTGCCCAACAATGTCAGAACATTCCCTTCCACGTGATGGTAGAGAGATGGATGGCCTTATGTGAAAAGTAGTAATGACTGGTAACCTGCCATTGTGGTACAGCACATTGTGGGAATTCACAGAAGGAAGAAGAATCCACCAGGCTGAAAGGCAGAAGTTGGAGAGCCAACAGCTTTGACAAGCTTGCATTTAGACGCTGGGCATGTGGGTGGCAGGGACTGTATTTTTTTTCCTGCTGCAGAAGATGGGGCAGAGAATTTGCTGGCTACAGTCTACAGCTGGTGGTGTGCTGCTGGCAGATGTGCTGCTAGGACCTGGGACACCCTGTGCTATACCATCATCCCTGTCAGTGGAGGCTCCTGAGAGGTAATGACTCGGTAAAGCAGGGGCAGACTGAAGTGGGTAAGGAGGAGGAGGAGGGACATATTTGTGCCCCTTTTGTGTGGCTTTTAGGTGCTCTTGCCAACGGGCTGAGTGGGTGGGCATTAAATTCCTTGTTAAGCATGTGATGTCAAATGGCTGGTGTTTTTGCCACTTTTGATGTGCCTGAGACACAGTTTGCACATAGGAACAGTGCGATCTGCTGCAGATGAAAAAGGCCCAGACAGCTGAGCTTTGGAGAGTGGGCTAGGAGATAACAGCTGCAGAATGTGATGGAATAGGGTGGCTGCTCTCTACTCTTTCTTGATGTCGGCCTCCTTGGGGTTGTGCCGCCTCACCTTCAGTTTCCTCCTCTGCTCTATCTGGCACCCAAGTCGCATCAGTGATCTCATCATCATCATCATCATCATCATCTCCATCTCCTCCATCTTCATCATTACCACTGGAGACAACTTGGCAATACGCTGCGGCTTGGGGAACATGAATGCCAATTTTAAGTGCAGATAATAAACAAAAAACCAAGCGCTGAGATGGATATGAATAAATATAAGTGAATAAGAATAAATATATGAAGGCTGATTCATCAATAAAAATTAAGCTGCTATCAATAAAAGGTGATTAGAATCCCACAAGGCATAAAAAACATATAAAAATTGATGCGCTCTAATAGATGATCAATCAATGTGTACAAACACTGTGCTAAAAAATGTAAAAAAGATGAAAATAAACCATTATAAAGATGACTCAAATAAATAAATATGTAAATGAATAAATAACTGACAAGTGAACATAAAGTAAAATCCTAGTGCTACTACATGTAAAAAAAACCCAAAGTGCTCAGTAGCAATATATAGAAAATAAATAAATAAATGCCAATCTGATGGATAAATACTGCCAATAAATTGCAATCATAAGATAAAAAATTCAGCGGAGATAAATTAGTCCGGAATATAAGTGTAATTGACCCAGCAGTTAATTCCTTATTCGAATAAATTGATTTACTGTGTTTGATCGCTGTTCATGATTACTTTCTTTTTTCACATCCCGCTTCAGCCAAAATAATGTTGGTAGTTTGGTTCTCAACAAGGATGATTTTATGAAAAGCAAGCAAAGAAATAGATCATTGCGTGATGAACTAGAAGAAAGTACACAAGCAAACAGCACAGAGATACACTCACGTGCGCCCGGTTAAGTAAAGGCATACAGGTAAGCAGATCGCAGTCAGACGCTGTGGACTAGGCTTATCACAAAAGCCACTGCTGTTCAGCTCAGTGTGTCATACAGCAGTGAACGTCCTAGGCTCCTCCTATATATTTATATGTTTGTTATGAATGCCAATTTGTCTACCAGTTTTCCTCCCTCTCTCTAGGCTCATGTTCCTGTCATCCTCGACCTCAGAACCAACATCTAAATCCAGTAATGGCATCATCAAGGAGCAAGTGGCTGATGCTGTGGTCAAATAACTCAGCTGACTCCTCAATGGCTGATGTTGGGGCTATGGCAGGAATAGATGTGGACAAGGAGGCAGGTTTATCCACTCTGGCAACTGCAGGGGACTGCACACTTGTCTCTGCTTGCGTGACAGAGGATGAGGAGGATGAGGAAGGTTTAGTAAGCCAGTCCACCACCTCATCTGCATGCTGTGGCTGGATAGCAAGGGCAAACTCAATAAACAGAGGAAATGATGCCTTGTCTGAGGATTGACCACCATGTCCACCTTTGCCTGCGGACACATTTGTTGCTGGCCCACTTACAGTGCCAAGGGAACATCTGCCTCCCAGATATTAAGAGGAAGGGGGCGGTGATTATAAGCAAATGTAAAGAAGAAGTTGAAATCTGTACGTAGATGCATTTTAATCAATGTAAAGAGGTGTTTGCTGCACTTTAATTTGAGTACTCACACTAGACAGACACACTCCACGGATACACTATAATATATTGCAATATAATGCGCCAAATGTACAGTGACGCACAGCACTATATGGTGTTAAACTGGCAGTAATGCACACAAAAGTGAACGGCGTTAAACTGGCAGTAAGACACAAAACTATATGGCGTTAAACTGGCAGAAACGGACACAGAAATAAATGGCGTTAAACTGGCAGTAACGCAATCAAATAGACGGTGTTCAACCGCCACTACTCTGGCGCTATCTGAACTGTCCCTACTCTAGATATACACTAATGTAAAGATTACTGACACAGTCTCACTACACTACACTGAAACTATCTGAGCTGTCCCTACTCTACACTAATGTATGTATGAATGACACGGTCTCACTACACTACAGTGAACCTATCTGAGCTGTCCCTACTCTAGCTGCACACTATGCAAAGCTGATGGTCCTCCTCACTACACTCACACTATCCCTAGACTGACACTAATCTAATATTCTACACTGACAATTGAAGCAAAATAGCACGGTATAGCACACTAACTAACCAATAGCACTGAACAGAGCCCTGTTCTATCTCTCCACGCCGAAATCACACTGAAAATGGCTGCCATTGAAAGAATACTTTTATACTGTGGGGTGGGAATGAGCCATGATTGTCCAATCATGACTCTGACAGTGCTCTGTGCCCTGATTGGCTGAAGCTTTCACTGCTTCAGCCAATCAGGGCTTGCAATGCACTGTTCAGCGCCGCAATGTATTGTGGTTGGTTCGGGAGGGCTGTTCGACGAACGCTACCTCAGCCATGCCATATGGTATACTCCATGTGGAATGGCTGAGGCAGCGGGTGCGATAATGCAATCATACCAACGTGTTTCACTCACAGGTCACGTGAGTTTCTTCAGGATGTTTTAAGGTTTAAAGGTGCCACTCACTCTGTGCAAGTCACCAACTCTGGATCCAGCAAAAGAGCCCCAGACTTTTTCGCTTCCTCCACCATATTTGACAGTTGGTGTCACATACCAAAGAACCATCCTTTCACCTACTTAAAGCGGGGTTCCACCCAAATTTTGAACAATATCTGTATGTATTCTCTTCCTTGCCTAGATGCTGACATGCCGTTTAAAAAAATTTAAATCGCCGTAATTACCTTTTATTTTTCTATTCTTCTTTGCACTTCCTGGTTCTCCTCCCGTGGGAGTAGGCGTGTTTCTAGCCTCTCCCAGACTCCTGGGAGCTAGTCTCAGGCTTCCCAGGATGCCACTGAGCATGTGCGGGAACGAGCGGTGAATGCTGGGAGCACAGCATTCACCACATCCAGGAAATAAATGCTTGTGGGCTTCAAATGCCCACAATGAAGATGGAAACCGCCTGCAGTGAATAATATAAGTTATTCTTTCCGACGAAATCTGACACAGGCGGACATATTACACACAATATGTGAGTATGTAATGCTGAGAAGAAAAGTTTTTGAATGAACTCAAAAAAAAAAAAAACGATAGATAGGTGGACCCCCGCTTTAACAGCATATAAAACTCTGTGTGATGAACTGAAGATCTCAAATTTTGATTCATGAATCCATAAGACCTTCTTCCAGTCTTCAGTAGTCCACTGGCAGTGTTCCATTGCCCAGGTAAGCCTCTTTTTCTTATTTTGCCATCTTAGCAACAGCTTTCTTACAGTCACTTGACCTGTCAAACCTGCAGCTTGAAGTCTTCTCTTCACAGTTGAAACTGAGACTTGCTTGCTTTGATCAGTGTTAAAGCTGAATTCCAGGAATTTAGCTCCTTTGTAAAAAAATGAAGGCACACTATGAGGTAAGTCCAGCGAGGTGCATGACACCTCCTGGGCTTAGCTCTATTATTTATATCTGACAGCTTTATAGTACTCCAGGAGGATAGCTATTGCTATAGTTCCGGGAAAGCAACACTGATCCTTTTGAGCTATGCATTTTGAACACGACAGTCACTGCAGCTGCAATGCCTGCCCTTCCCCTCCTCCTGCCCATTCACAGAAGCCTTGGTATTATGTGAACACGTTCACAAACTACAAAGGCTTCTCTAAATGGGCAGCAGAGGGGAGGCTTGAACATAGCTGCTCTGTGTGCCTGTATCCTTTCTCACAGCCCTGAGTGTCTCCAGTGTAATTCCTGGCAGAGTAATAAACTTGTCAGATATAAATAATAGAGATAGGATCAGGAGATGCCATGCAGCTCCATGGAATTCAGCTTTAACCACTTTTTGTTTACAAATTTAAATCCATATTTTTTGCTAGAAAATTACTTATAATCTCAAAACAGTATAGATTTTTTTTTAGCAGAGACCCTAGGGAATAAAGTGGCGATCATTGCAATTTATTATATCACACAATATTTGCGCAGTGGTTTTTCAAACACAATTTTTTGGGAAAAAATACACTTTAATGAATAATTAAAAAAAACACAATATATCCTACATTGTAAAGCGCTGCGCAAACTGTTGACACTATATAAGTCGTGTATAATAATAACAATAATAATATATTATATATATATATATTATATAATAATATATCTCAGATACCTAACATGCCATGCTTTAAAATTCTGCACGCTCATGGAATGGGAACAAACTATGGTTCTTAAAAACCTTCATAGGCAATGTTTTACAAGCTACCTGTTTAGAGTTACAGAGGATCTCTAGTGCTAGAATTATTGCTCTTGCTCTAACGTTTACGGCGATACCTCACATGTATGGCACATACACCGTTTATATATGTGCACACAACTTACGTATGCGTTTGCTTCTGCGTGCGAGCACAGAGGGATGGGGGCACTTTACATTTTTTTTCCTTATTTATTTTACTTTTTATTTTTTGTTTTTACGCTGTCCCTTAAATTTATTTTTGATCACTTTTATTTCTATTACAAGGAAGGTAAACATCACTTGTAATATAAATAAGGATGACAGGTCCTCTTTATGAAGAGATCTGGGGTGAAAAAGACCCTGAATCTCTTCTTTACCTTTAAAAACAAAAGTTAAAAAAAAAGTATTTTTTTTATCTTTTGTTTAAAAAAAAAAAAACTTGTTGACTTCCACCCTGGACTGGGCCTCCAAGGCCATAGAGGCAATCAAAGCAGATCTACTCTTTCATCACTCTTGTGACCAGCTGATGGCACCGTCAGATTGTTTCTCGGATGAGCCAGCAGAAACAGGAAGCACGAGAAACACAGGCGAGTGGCAGGAGGCCGCTTCCTGACGCTTCTGAAAGCGTTCCAGTGGCTCATAAGCCTCTCTGAACACTTTCAAGAGAAAACCAACCACTGGCTGGAAAAAAACAGTATCAGGGTTGTGGCTGATAGGGATGGGTGAACGGTTCTGTTCGGGCCGAATTTTCGTTTTTTGGACGTTCGGAGAACAGCCGAACAAACGGGACGTTCGACTGTTTGTTCGGCCCCCCGAACCGACCACAATTCATTGGGGTGTTGAACAGTGCATTGCAGGCCGTGATTGTCTGAAGCAGTGAAAGCTTCAGCCAATCAGGGCACAGAGCACTGTCAGAGTCATGATTGGACACTGTCATCATGACTTTATTCAATCATGGCTCATTCCCGCCCCACAGTATAAAAGTATTCTTTCAATGGTAGCCATTTTCAGTGTGATTTTGGTGTGGAGAGAGATAGAACAGGGCTCTGTTCAGTGGTATTAGTGTGCTATACTGTGCTATTTTGCTTCAATTGTCAGTGTAGAATATTAGTTTAGTGTCAGTCTAGGGATAGTGTGAGTGTAGTGAGGAGGACCATCACTCAGCTTTTCATAGTGTGCAGCTAGAGTAGGGACAGCTCAGATAGTTTCAGTGTAGTGTAGTGAGACTGTGTAAGTAATCTTGAGATTAGTATATAGCTAGAGCAGGGACAGTTCAGATAGCTTCAGTGTAGTAACGGTTGAACACCGTCTATTTAAAGTGGGGGTTCACCCACACCGCCAAAAAAAAAAAAATATTAAAAGCCAGCAGCTACAAATACTGCAGCTGCTGACTTTTAATACATGGCCACTTACCTGTCCCAGGGTCCAGCGATGTCGGCAGGGGGCGCCGAGAACCGCCATCCTAGGTGAGGGAATCAGGAAGTGAAGCGTTGCGGCTTCACTTCCCGGTTCCCTACTGCGCATGCGCGAGTCGCGCTGCACGTCCCTAGTGGTCCCCGCTCTCTCCTGGGAGCTGTGTGTTCCCAGCAGACAGCGCGGTCGGGACGGGAAGAGGCATAGACTCCCATGAGAGTCTATGCCGGAAGTGGGTGCAAATACCTGTCTTAGACAGGTATCTGCACCCCCCTGAAAGGTGCCAAATGTGACAAATGTGACAAATGTGAGGGGGGGAGGGTTCCGACCACTCAGCCCATTGGCAAGAGCACCTAAAAGCCACACAAAAGGGGCTCAAATCTGTCCCTCCTCATCCTTACCCACTTCAGTCTGCCCCTGCGATACTGAGTCATTACCTTTCAGCAGCCTCCACTAACAGGGATGATGGTATAGCACAGGGTGTCCAAGGTCCTAGCAGCTCATCTACCAGCAGCACACCACCAACTGTAGACTGTAGACCAATTTTTCTGCACCTGTTTGACAGGTGCATATCATTGCAATTTTTAACAGCAAGGCAAATTCTTGCTTACATCAAGAGTACCTCTATAGGGTTATGGTGGGAAGGCACCACCGACACCCACAAACCCAAAGTTTTATTTTGCACCTGTTTGAAAGGTGCATATCATTGCAATTTTTTACAGCAAGGCAAATTCTTGCTTTCATCAAGATTATCTCTATAGGGTTACGGTGGGAAGGCGCCACCGACGCCCAAAGACCAATTTTAACGCATCTGTTACTTCTATCCAAAGTCAAAGTGACACCAGAATGTATCCAAAAAATCTCTAATCTTGTTCCCAGTGCACTACATTGTGGCCTCATCATACATACTGGCTTCCCAGCTGTTGCTGAGCAAAATAAAGGCAGATTCCAGGAAAAATTTCATTTTTTTTTGGCTTTATAAATTAAATTATTGCCGCAGCAGATTCTAGACATGGTACAGATCTGCCACTTTACAGTTAGACTAAGGGGACCCCCCTGGCACTATATTGGAAGGAATTTTTCATTTTTAGGCTTTCATTTTAAAAATCAAAAAATCACTGCTCATTTAAAAATGAGGTTTTTCACAAACTTTTTTTTATTGTTCCATGTCCCCCAGGGCAGGACCTGGACCCCTATAACCATTGTATGCCTAATTACTTGCATTTAAGCCTTCAAAATGGGCACTTTTGATATTTAACGTTCGGGTCCCATTGACTTTAATGGGGTTCGGTGTTCGGGTCCAAACATTCGCGGTGTTCGGAAGTTCTGGTCCGAACCGAACCCATCCCTAGTGGCTGATATCTTCAGCCATAATCCCAATAAACCACTTACAAACTGCAACGTATATATACGTATTGCGGTCAGCAAGTGCAGTGCTTGAAGCTGTTGTCCCATGAGCCCCCAGTCAGGCAGGCTGTTGACTCTCAGAAACTTGTCTTCTGATTCTGTTGTGGCTTTGGGTCTACCAGACATCCTCCTGTCAGAGTTTCCTCCAATTTCCAAGTGCCTTTTGATGGTGTACAGTGGCGGCCCGTCTATTAGGGGTCCAAATGAAAAGAACTCACCTCTCCAGGTGTAACTGATATGCCCACTGGAACACACACCTGAGTGCTAGCCCCGGCTCTCCTTCATGGTAAATTGTCAAAATAAGAAACAGCTGCACCTGACGTGGGCTCCAGGTAAAGTTTATTGAAATATCAAAATATCCAAAATGACACCAGAGGATACCAGCAGTGGTCAAGGTAGACATGTTTCACACAACAGAAATGTGCTTAATCATTACTAATGATTAGTAATGATAAAGCACATTTCTGTTGTGTGAACCGTGTCTACCTTGACCACTGCTGGTATCCTCTGGTGTCATTTTGGATATTTTCATATTTCAATAAACTTTACTTGGAGCCCACGTCAGCTGCAGCCATTTCTTATTTTGACCGTCCATTAGGGGCGCAGGGGCACCGCCCCCTAATCCAAGAGCCTTGCCCCTAATTTACATGCAGGGTGCTGGACCACGTGGATTCCAATGGTTTTTTTTTTTTTTTTCGAAGCACGTGATTAGAGCCCGAGGAGGAGACTCAGGAAGACAATAGTGAATATTAATTCGCTATTGTCACACAACTGGGTGGGCTTAGGGCACAGTGCTCTGCTCCTCGAGGTCACCCTCTTTCAAAGCCAATTAGCGCCTCGGGCTCTAATCACATGCTTCTAAAAAAAAACAAAAAAAAAAAGCATTGGAATCCATGTGTCCAGCGCCCTGCATGTAAATTAGGGGCCACACGCATGGATTAGGGGGGCCGCGCCCCTGCACTCCTAATGGACGGTCAAAATAAGAAATGGCTGCACCTGACATGGGCTTCAAGTAAACTTTATTGGAATATGAAAATATCCAAAATGACAACAGAGGACATCAGCAGTGTTCAAGGTAGACACGTTTCACTCAACAGAAATGTGCTTAATCATTACTAATCATTACTAACTTTACTTGGGCGTAAAGGTGCAGCTGTTTCTTATTTTGACAATTTACCACGGAGGCGAGCCGGGGCTAGCACTCAGGTGTGTGTTCCAGTGGGCATATCAGTTACACCTGAACAGAGCAGACCGACCGACCTGTGTTGTTTGTCGCCCTCCCCCAAAATATACAGCACCAGCCGCCACTGATAGTGTAGGAAACTGTACTCACTGTACCCACTGACACCTTAAGTGTAGCTCCAGCCAAAAAAAAAATGTTTCAGCTTTTTGGATAGAATAGGGAAGAGTTATTACCCCTGTAACATTTATTTTGCCGTTTGTGCCCCTGTTCAGAAAATTTCACCTCACTTTCTGTCCCTATGACAATTGGATTTTAAAATGTTTTGGGTTGTTAGGGAAACATGGACTGGTGATAAAGCTTCAGAGGAGACACCTTTTTACCATAATAACTCTTACAGGAATGAGTTTTCCCTTCCTAGGGGTAGATTTCCTCTCACTTCCTGTTGTCTCCCTCCGTTTGTAAGTAGGAGTCATCTGTAAGTCAGATGTTTGTAACTAGGGGACCGCCTGTACTACATCCTGCAGTACAATACTGTCCAAATATTGCTTAAGCAACACTGCTTTTATACAGACAGAGCGCTTGAAATTAATCAACAAAAGTTGGGACTCTTGTAGGACTTGTTAACCTAAACTTTCAAGGCTTCATTAATTTACATTGCTGCAGAACAACTGTGAGATGTAAACCCATTATTTCTTAACTGAAAAAGGCATTTTTGTATGATTCTGAAATGTACATTGTTTTTCAGTTTTTGTTAATCTAATGCCGCGTACACACGAGCGGACTTTACTGCAGACTTTGCCCGGCGGACTGGATTTCGTCAGACAATTCGATTGTGTGTGGGCTCCAGCGGACTTTGTTTTCTCAAAAGTTGGACGGACTTAGATTTGAAACATGTTTTAAATTAATCCGTCGAAATCGAGTCCGGTCGAAAAGTCCGCTCGTCTGTATGCTAGTTCGACGGACAAAAAGCCACGCTAGGGCAGCTATTGGCTACTGGCTATGAACTTCCTTGTTTTAGTCCGGTCGTACGTCATCACGTACGAATTCGACAGACTTTGGTGGATTGTGTGTAGGCAAGTCCGTTCATTCGGAAAGTCCATCGTAAAGTACGTTGAAAAGTCCGCCGGGCAAAGTCTGCCGTAAAGTCTGACCGTGTGTACGCGGCATAACCTTTTTAATTTTTTTCACCTCTGGCAGTTTAGTGCTTACCTTTGTACCATTTCTGGTTATTCAAACCAATCACATGCCTCCCTAATGGTATGGCACGATAGATAAGTATCTGTCTGTATCCTCAGCATTGAGGACACCATTGATTGGGCACCATTGAGGACAGTAGACACAGTGGTTGGCCAGGGAAACCTAATGCAACAGATGAAAGACACATCATGCTTACTTCCATCAACTTCAGAAGGTGTCCAGCAGTGCCATCAGCACAAAACTGTGAGAAACCAGTGGGACTCAGGTACATACATCCATCTACTGTCTAGAGATGTCTGGCCAAAAGTGGTCTTTATGGAAAAATTGCAGCCAAAAAGCCACACCTCTGATGTGGAAGCAAGGCTAAGCAATTCAAGTATGCACAAAAGCATAGGAACTGGGGTGCAGAAAAATGCCAGCAGGTGCTCTGTACTGATAAGTCAAGTTAAATATTTGGCTGTAGTGGGTGGCAGTCTGTTTGTCGAAGGACTAGAGAGCGGTACAATAAGAAGTGTCTGCAGGCAACATACTGCGAACGTCCTTAACAACTACCTTTATCATAAAGAAGAACAGCCTGAGTCCTAGGAGTGATGGTTTGGCCCCCACAGAGCCCTGACCTCAACATCATCAAGTCTATCTGGGATTACATGAAGAGACAGAAGGATTTGAGGCAGTCTACATCAACAGAAGAGCTATGATTAATTTTCCAAGATGTGTGAAACAACCTACCTGCTGAGTTCCTTCAAAAACTGTGTGAAAGTGTACCTAGAACAACTGATGCTGCTTTGAAGGCAAGGGATTGTCACACTAAATATTGACTTGATTTGGATATCTCTTCTGTTCATTTACTATATATATATATATATATATATATATATATATATATATATATATATATTATACACACATATTGTAGGGAGTCAGCCTGGGGCCAGGTCAAGAAGGGGTTAATTGAGGAGGGCAGGTTCTTCCCCCCCCTTCAGACCTGCTTATTGAGCCCCTTTCACATGGCAAGCCGGCTCAGATCCGCCTGTCCATTTTTGAGGCAGATCCGAGTGGGCCATCCATTGACTCCTATGATGAGACGAATGTCAGCAGAGATGTGTCCGCTGACACCCGTCTGCCATCCGGTCCGCTAAAACAGACGTATGGCAAAACGTTCGCCATCCGTCTTGGATGAGATCTGATGAAAATGGACATGCTGCATAGGAATTATACAGGGCTCTGACAGGCCCCTCCCTGTTGTGAGCAGAGACGGACCTGTCATCCGCTGGCTCAGCGCAGATCAACGGTGCGATCTCCTGCTGAGCTGGCGCACTCTGCTGAGCGGATCCACCCCGTGTGGAAGAGGCCTTAATCAGGTGCTCTGGAAATGTCAGTTGAACTGTTTGCTTAGATCGAGAGAGACATCAGCACGCTGTGTGGAAAGATCCATTGCTGGACTATGACCTGCTGCTGTGAGCCAGACCATATAAAAGACTGTAGCTCTGATTAGATCTGTGAACTATTGCCTGTAAGCCTGTCTGCTGCAGAATCTGAACTGTACCTGTGTGTGCAACTGTGTTTCAAGACAAGCCTGTCGTTTCTTCTGTTTGTTTTGCCCGTTTTGCTGAATAAAGCTACTTTTACTTTTACTGGACTGTCTCTGAGCTAGCTGTTAACCCCTCTGATCCCTGACAATTGGTGGAAGATGCGGGCAGTTTGAGGGGTGCAGGCCAATCCCATGTCCTGGGTTAAAGCTGCACAATCTGTGAAGTCTTCTGAACAAGCCATTGAGGACCTAATTAAACAGTTATCAGTGGCTAACGCCCAGGGAGTCGCTGTGCAACAATAAACAAACCGCTTACTGGTTGAACAGATAGCAGGTTTACAGAAAGTAGTGACCCAGCAGGTTAAAATGGTGAAAAGTGACCCCACTGTAAAGATTGACCCGCGAAAGGCAGTGCAGCAGACCCTGCAAAAGATGACAGCCACAGACAATGTTGAATTTTACCCAGGGATAAGCCAATTCTGGGTGAGTGCGCGGGGTGCAGCGCACCCTGGCGTAGCAGAGGTGGGGGCGCCGAAGCGTCAGAGTGCTCCCCTCCCTCCTCCTCTCCTTGTCTGTGTCCAGAGGTGGCTCTCTCCACCAGCAACTGACAGGAGCGGATCAGGAGGAGGAGAGACTGTGCCGCCGCCGCTGTTAGCAACGGGAAGAGGGCTCTCTGTGTTTCCTGCCCAAGCCACCCCCTCTTCCTCTTCCTGTCAGAGGAGGAGAGCAAAGCAGCCGGAGATCGGAGTGGCTGTCTCTGTGTGAAGAGAGACCAGTCGTGGGCTCTTCTTTCCCCCCTCCCTCGCCTCCTCGCGCGCGCTGCTATACTAGTGAGTGGCGTTTGCCAGCACAGCTGCCCACTATGTTTCTTCCCCCGCATATCAGCCAGGGAAGAAATAGAATACAAAAATTAGCAGAGAAGAGGACTGTGGGACATGTAGTCCCGAGGACTGGTGGCCCCACTGTAACACAGAAACTGCAGCCCACGCAGCATGCCCAGCTGAATGGAGAAGAGAGAGAGAGAGAGCCAGGAGCCCGGGAAAGCTTTCAGGGAAGTGCACCCAGGACTCCAGAGGGAGAGCACAGTGCTGAGGAGACACCATCAGAGAGAGAACCCTGCTGCCCTGCGCCACCAGAGGGAAAGCCACACAGCCTAGTGCCATCCCTGGTGGAGAAAGGAATGGAGTCATTGCCAGAATACAGATCTGAGCGCTATCCAGCGCAGTCGCCACGGCAATTCAGAGTGAGCAGACTCCTGATCAGAGGAACCGTTGTTGCTGTATCGCTGGGTCAGGTGAGAGGGCCGATCAGCCATTATCTACTAACGTCCATAGGAACTGCAGTCTCTGATTATCTCCTGTATTATATCTGCAGTCTCTGACCATCTTCTGTATTATATCTGCAGTCTCTGACCATCTCCTGTACTATGTCTGCAGTCTCTGACCATCTCCTGTAGTAGGTCTGCAGTCTCTGACTATCTCCTGTAGTAGGTCTGCAGTCTCTGACCATCTCCTGCATTATATCTGCAGTCTCTGACCATCTCCTGTATCATACCTGCAGTCTCTGACCGTCTCCTGTACTATGTCTGCAGTCTCTGACTGTCTCCTGTAGTATGTCTGCAGTCTCTGACCGTTTCCTGCATTATATAGCTAGTCTCTGACCATCGGCCCTGATCGTACCTAGCGATGTTTGAGCAGATTGCAGCAAGGGAAGGTCTGTCTGGGAAAGACTGGGCAAATGTGCTAGCTCTTTTCCTGACCGCAGATGCCAAACAGGCTTACTGTGACTTGGTCCCTGAATCAGTACGGGACTATAAGCTGCTGAAAGCAAAAATCCTAGCAAGGCTGGGAGTGACTATTGCTTTAAGGGTGAACCGAGTCCATGACTGGTGCTTTGACAAGGCTAAGTCTGCCCATGCGCAGTTGTACCACCTGATGCACTTGTTCTGTTCCAGAACTGGCTGAAACTGGAGGAATAGACACCCACTCAGATTGTGGAACGAGTCGCACTGAACCGTTTCCTGCAGAGGCTGCCTAGGGAACTACATCGATGGGTGGCTCAGTCCGAGCCTCAGTGCCTGGAAGAGATGGCTGCTGCTGTCGAGCACTATGGCTGTGCGGAAAGTTTCCAGGAGAGTCCCTCTATCACCAAAGAGCTGGCCCGTTCCAAGGAAGTGTGCTCCAGCACCAGGATGGCCTCGTTGATCGCATGGTGCCTGCTCGGGTGCATAATACAACTGCCAGAAGCACCCCAGTGCAAAAGCTTCCGGACAGCCGACAGCGGGAATCCCATGAGGTTGTTGGTCCTGCTATCAACTGGCTCATCTGGTGGCCCAGTGCCCAACATGGGAAGAATTAATGGAGTGCAACATGGGTCGTCATCACTCCATGTATGCCTATGCGTTATGTGCTGCAGCTAGCCTGAATCCGCAGTCTGTGGTGCGGGTCAATGGACAGGAGGTGGTAACGCTCCTTGACTCTGGGAGTGTCGCCACCTTGCTCAGAGCGGACGGGTTGCAGAGAAAGCTGGTACCAGGGGAACAGGTCAGGGTCATCTGCGTGCATAGTGATGTTAAAGACTATCCAGTGGCCAGTGTGACCCTGTGTACACCAGCAGGAACTGCTACACCAAAAGTTGGGGTGATCCAGGATTACCTCTTGATTAAATAATCGGGCAAGACTGCCCCTGTTTTGGGACTTGCATTAGCAAAAGCTCAAAGGTTTGGGAGTTTCCCCCAAAAAGCAAGAACCCGCAGAGGTGGTAAATAATACTGTGTTGCAGGATGTTAATACTAAGGATCAGTACCAGATGGCTGAACCTGCAGAAAGTGGGCCCAGTCCCCTGGAGGTGTTTGCGGGATTGGAAGCGAAAAGTGCCTCCTCTGAGTCAGTTTTGTCAGATCTCAGGGGCTCCCGGAAAGATTCCCTTACTGCTCAGATGAGGGACCCCACTTTGATCCCTGCCAGGGAACAGGCCACAGTGTTAAATGGTGAACCACAGCACCCTGGGGAGGACGTGCAGTTCCCCCATTTTGCTGAGAATCATACGCGGCCCCTTTAAGAAATTGCTCATCCAAGGTCATCGCATGGAAGGTGTTTCAGATGTTCATGAGAACAAGGATACCATCCGAGATCTTGATGGATCAAGGTACACCCTTTATGCTAAAGTGATGAAGGAGCTCTGTAAACTGTTTAAGATTATACACTTGTGGACTTCGGTGTATCATCCACAAACTGACGGGTTAGTGGAGCGATTCAACAAAACCTTAACGAACATGCTAACAAAAACGTGGTTGAGGAGGATGATCGTGATCGGGATTGCTTGTTACCTCCCTTGTTGTTTGCCATGCGAAAGGTACCCCAGGCCTCCACAGGATTCTCCCCCTTTGAGTTAATTTATGGGAGAAACCCCTGTGGACTACTGGATATAGTGAAAGAGACATGGAAACAAGAAGCTTCCGCGTATTGGAGTGTGGTAGAGCACATCTCACAAATGCAGGATCAAATAACAAAAGTTATGCCCATAGTTTTGGGAACATCTCCAGGGTGCGCAAAACGCCCAGAGACGCGTAGAGAGTTTAAACCTGGAGCTCAAAAAAGGAAAAGGTCTGGTGTCACCCGCAAACCACCTCCATCCCAATATATGCAACAAGAAATCGCCCCGGGACTTTAAATGAAGTGAATGCGTTTAGCCAACAATTGACAGAGTAAATGCAGTCCACTTTGCCAACGTCATTTTGGCAGGCGGCAAGTGGTAAATTAGGGGGTGCACGAGTTTAGTCAGGCCTAGGGCAGCACAAAACTTAATTACACCACTGGTTATACTTATATTATAAGCCAAACAATAGATAGTCATCGAGAATATTCTAATGAAAATGATGCACTCTGTTATCTTTTTGTTAAAATGTTTTTTGAATAACACATATTTACAAATATAGTATTTCCAGGGTTTTCTCTGAATTGAGAATTATGATTTTAGATTTTATCTCCATTATTATCTATTGGTAAAAAAGCACAATATTTCTTTGGTTGGGCATTAGTCCACAAACGAAGGTAACCAGTATGATGGCAGGGGCTGTTTTCATGGGGCTACAAGAGGATCATATAATAGGGAAATACTATTTTCCGGAAACTCCTTTAAAGTGGAAGTCAAGTCCACTTATTAACTTGTACCTACAGGTAAGCCAATACCATTATCACTGCCCCTGCCATTCATACAGCTGTAGCCCACAAATCCAGAAGGAAGACTGGGTGAAGATGGAAGCGCTGGGAAGCCATAACAGTACTGCGCTGGAGGGCTCTGTGTGCAGGTGAGTCTGTCATAATGTGCTAGTATGCGTTGCATACTAGCACGTTACGGCATAATGCTGCAGGGGACCCAATTTTTTCTTTTTTTTTTGGGCGGTTTGTTAATGCTTTAAATGCTATGAGTTACTTTGTCTCCTGCTCATTGATTGACATATTCCCATAGCAGTTATGTTTTTTCTATAAATGTTTGGCTTGATCAGTCCCATGCTTGCCCCTTACTTCATGTTCTTATAGTTATGCGCAGTGTTGTGTTGTTGATTTGATCATTTTAATTTTGACCTACACTGCTCTGTGATGAAACTACGACTAATCAATATATACCTCTCCAATTGCTTTTATAATACATACATATAGATGGCAAACATACTGAAAAATACAAAAGTATTCAATTTCTCTATCGTAGCAAGGAACCTGGAAGCCTTTTGATTTGGGTGTACCTCTAACTATTCATCAGAAGCCAAATGAAGGAACATTTTCTAGAGCATAATCAGAAGTTTAAGACTAATGCACACGATCAGATTTTCCGACAACGAATGTTGGATGTGAGCTTGTTGGCGGAAAGTCCGACCGTGTGTAAGCTCCATCGAACATTTGTTGTTAGACTTTCCAACAAATGTTGGCTAGCATGCTCTCAAATTTTCTGCCAACAAATGTTCGTTGTTGGATTTTCCGATTGTGTGTACACAAGTCCATCGGACAAAAGTCCAAAGTACAAACACGCATGCTCGGAATCATGCATTACCATTGAACTTCCTTTTTATCGGCCCGCCGTACGTCTTGTACGTCACTGCATTTGTAATTGTTGGCCAACATTTGTGTGACCGTGTGTATGCAAGACAAGTTGGAGCCAACAACCTTCGAACAAAATTCCACGGTTTTGTTGTCGGAAAGTCTGATCGTGTGTACGAGGCATTAGACAGCAGTCCACAACTGAAACAGGCCACTTTTTTTTTATTCTTTTTCCCCTGGATATTGGTCGCCAATGATTCTGGGAGGGGTGAAAGCCTTTTCAACAAAAAACTCAATTATTATATTTGCCCACTTTATGCAAATGTATTTTTGGACTTTGCAAGTCTCCTAGTAAAAATATATAGTTTACAGGAGACACTAATAATAAGTATACTGCAAGAAGTAGAGATATTAAGTCTTATACTTGCTATAATGCTACAGTAACAGCCTGGTATGAGAACAAACCTGTCTTACCTTTCAACATCACTGGTCCCTGTATGGATACAGGCTTTGCCTGTCACAGTGGGCAAAGCCCTGAGGGGTCTTCAGGGTCGATAACCATAGGAATAGACTTCAGCCCTGGACCCGTATAGCTAACTACACACGTTCACTGAGCTAGGAGCATCTAAGCAGGATCCAGTGCTGGAAGAAACATTACAGACCATCCCCATAGAGTGGGGTCTAGGTATGGTTCCCAAGGTATTGCCGAGGTTTCATCGACTCAGAGGCACTGCTATTGTTATAGTAGAAGGCAGCTAGGAGTTGGGTGAAGAATTTCTCATTAATAAGAACTAGCTTAGCATAGAAACTTCTCCATAAGGAGGAAAGGGGTCCATTATCTACAAAACTCTAGCATAACACTAAGGTACTACAGAGTGTGGTAAGGGTATAGGGGTAAACCTAAAAGGGTGTGTTCAAAATCTTTGCCAGTGTTCATTCACCTGAAGGTAGCAGCCTATAACACAGGGTCTATGAATTTCCAGTCTGTGTCTTGTACTGTATGAATAAGATAAACTTTTTCATGTACTGTAATTACCTTTTTTTAATAGTTGTGTTGCTTATAGGTATTTACCATATTAGGCATAAAGTACATGCCTAAATAAACAGAAAATTAGCATGTGGTGGGTCTGTCACATTCATTGTCATGCAAAAAATAATTTGAATGTGACTGATGAATCAAATGCAAGTCAGTGATTGATTTCAAGTGATGTCATTATCACATGATATTGTTTCAATTTTCAAAACATTTAAAGCAACTCTGGTGCTAGAATAAAGGTATAGGAAAGTCCTTTCTGTAAAAAGGCTGTTAAAAGTTAAAGCCCAAATGACCTTTAGTTTAAGGCCCCATTCACACTTGCCATTCTGGCCACCAAAAGCATCTGATACTTGCCAGAATTCACACTATAGCTCACTGCAAGAGTGAATGGGGCCCAAATCAGCCAAAAATATTCTAGATGGGTCGAAACAAAAGGTGTGCAAAGTTTTTTACATTTTGTTTTGTTTAGAAAGCAGCTAGAGCCTGAATAGAAAAGCCGACTGTTACCAGCATGCTGTAGAGAAGGCCCTTTGCTCTTTGTGTAGAAACAGTGGTCTCTCTACAGAGGTCTGATACACCCCCTGCTTGGTCAGGCCTGTAAGTTTGCAATTGGCATAGATTAATCTTCCCGCTGAGTGGAGAGCTGAAGCTCTGAATCAGCAGGGGGTCTGTCCTTTGCAAACAAACTGCTGCTTTTACATGGAAAGCAAGGGTCCTTCTCAGGACTGCGTTTTGGCTATAAAGTTGTTTGTAAAAACCTGAAAACAGATTCAATCATTTGAAACAATGATACAATGCAGACAGGTTTCTTGCTCAGTGATATTTTATTATCAGACAATAAGAAACAAAAACTTCTACTTATGTGAAACTCAACAGGGAAACATGGGAACATTTCAGATAACTCATCTGCCCTCTTCATTTAGTCAAGCATCATACATCTTTTGCAACATACCAGCATGGAAAACCATTATATAACATGACAAGTAATGTTCAAATGAAATTTGTCTTTTCTATTAATTGTTTCTTCATTATTAATATTACTCAGACAATCTAGATATTCCCTCTACAGCTAATATTGTTGATTTGTGAATTTGTTTTTGTGTCTTGCAGATTATGCGATCAGGCCCTGCTGAGTTGTGGCCTAGTTCCATAATTGCCAAGTATGACAAGGCAGATGAAAAGCTGATGCAATAAGCAGCAACTGGTATGTGCAGGAAAAATCAGGAACTGTGGCTAGACTGTATAAAAGAAACAAGAAAAATAGATATTTTTTTACAAGGCAATAAGGGGTCATTTCATTCAAAATGGGTATAGTGGTAATGGAGGGTTCTGGAGAGTTACAATAAATCATCTAACAGTTTCTTACATCTCTTATGTTGAGATCCCATCGCTCAACATGGGCTGCATCCAAGCAGCAGATGTAATAAGGGGTACCACCTTTCCTAATTAGTTTTTTTATGTTATGCATAATTGAATAGGAGGAGTGGGGACACCTCAGAACACCCATGCTGTAGCACAAGAATGAAATGCCAAGGTGTGCCATAACAAAGCTAGGAGTGGAGACATTTCCCCTCTAGAGTAGAGATACATAAAGGCACCAGCCCATCAGACACCAACTATAACTGAAAATACACTTTTGAATGGATTGACCCAGTACTGTAAAGCAACATTTTTAATTTATAAAATTTCTCACCCAACTCTGACATTACAGATATGCATACTTTTTCAGGCCAGTGACTCAAACCTTAATGAACCCAGTTGCTCAGAGTACCAATCAGACTCTTCAAATCTACCCTACGTAAAATGACAGGGTACCCTTCATTGGTAACTAAGGGCAACATTTGTCCTTTTACATTGATTATATTGATACATCAAGGCCACCATATTTTTAACCAGCTGAATTACTTTCTAATAACAATGTATTGTATGAATATATATTCTATGAATTAAATTATAACAGGCTCTACAAAAATAGAAGATGACTCCAAAATCCCCAAGGGATCAAAGCCCACCAGTCTCCACCTATAATTGGAATTTTACTTGTCACTCTCTTGTTGACAGGTAAGCGATATTAAAGAGACAATAACTACATCACTTTACATGGGAAGTGAAAGTTTGGTGCAAGTACATATATTATTACTTGTATACACAGAAATATACATTAGACAACAAGGCAGTAATTCACAAGGACTTGAACTTTTGCACTATGTAATTTGAATTTTTGCATATTTGTGTTGCTATAGTTTACAAACCACTTAGTATTTTTTGGAATAAAACATTTGTAGTCTAACCCAAGAGGCTCAAATCACAAAGCTTAGGCACAACGATATTTTAGACATGTGGCTGTAATTTTCATACCTCATTTTAAAATAACTGTTACTTTTTTGACCTACTGTAAGGGCCCTTATCTTTGCATTTTAGTATTGTGAATTGAACCTAGGGCATTTTTTCAGGGATAACTGTTAACAAATTGAAAAAAGGTTATCTATTGTAAAATAGCTGGTAAACTCAGATTAGAATTTGGAAAAAATAAGCACTATTCGTGTTTAAAAATTGTTTTTCATTAAAAGAAATTCTGGATAGACCTTTCACTTAAACAGAACATGTCAATACAGAATTATGGGACCTACCATTGCTGACTTGTACTTGATGGGGCTGGATCCAGGACTGTCATCATTATTACTTGCCTTCACTAGGCAAGGATGATTGTTCGTCTTTTGCCTTGCCTTAAAGCTGAAGTTTAGCCAAATAATGACCTTTCCCCCTATCTCTAAATGGGGAAGAGTATCCTCTCATTCATCAGACTCTCCTCCATTCAGAGATTTTATTATACTCAGTGTAAAAAATGCATGGGTTAAACACTTGCCGACCGCAATACATATAAATACAATATGATTGGCAAGTGGCTTATCGGGATTATCGCTGAAGATATCAGCCATAACCCCGGTACTGTTTTTTTCTGCAGGCGGCCAGCTTTATCATGAAACCAGTCTGTGCAGCTCATGAGCCACTGAAATGGTTTTCGAGGGGGGCAGGAGAGGACGTCCCCCCTCCTGCTGCTTGCAGGTGTTTCTTGAGCTTACCGTTTCCGTCGGTTCGCCCAAGAAACGATCCCATGGCGTGGCAATCTTCTCCCATATGTACAGGAATATTATTCCCGCGCTATCAGGTATGGAGGCGGCTAAGGGTGGAAAAGCTGCATGCACCGATAAAGGTAAACACCTGACCTTTTAGTTGAATGTGTAGATGAGTGGTGCTGCGCTAGTCCTTAAGGTAATAGGGCAAAAGCATGTAACCAGAAGAGCTTTTGTATCATTCACCTTCAGGCTCCAGCGCGTCCCTCACCGATCTAGATCCCAGGTTGGGGTTCCCTCAGTTGGAGTGCGGGGGGATGTAAAGGATGATAAAGCAGGAAGAGACCCAATAGTGTAATCTCGTTTGGTAAAAAATGCTTCTTTTTATTCAAAAAATAAGGTACTCACATTTAAGATTTAAAAACAGTCATTAAATCTGACGAACAGCGAGCTCGTAAGCCTCTGATAGTGAATTGCAGCCTGTCCTGTCCCTACGCGTGACGTCACACCACACGTGACTTCATCAGGGGATGAAGTCACGTGTGGTGTGACATCACGCGTAGGGACGGGACAGGCTGCAATTCACTATCAGAGGCTTACGAGCTCGCTGCTCGTCGGATTTAATGACTGTTTTTAAATCTTAAATGTGAGTACCTTATTTTTTTAATAAAAAGAAGCATTTTTTACCAAACAAGATTACACTATTGGGTCTCTTCCTGCTTTATCATCCTTTACATCCCCCCGCACTCCAACTGAGGGAACCCCAACCTGGGATCTAGATCGGTGAGGGACGCGCTGGAGCCCCTAGGTGAATGATACAAAAGCTCTTCTGGTTACATGCTTTTGCCCTATTACCTTAAGGACTAGCGCAGCACCACTCATCTACACAATCTTCTCCCATAGGCGATCAAAAAGTTAACACTCTTCGATCTACTCTATGGCCTTGGAGGACCGGAACAATGTCATGATGTCACTTCCGGTCCAGGCTGGAAGAAAAAAAAAAAATTTTTTTTTAAAGCGAAAGATCAAAATTATTATTTTCTTTTTATCTTTTGCTTTTAAATTTAAACAAGAGATTTGGGGTCTTTTTGACCCCAGATCTCTCCATAAAGAGGGTCTGCCATCTTTATTTCTATTACAAGGGATGTTTACATTCCTTGTAATAGGAATAAAAGTAATCAATAAAATAAATCAAGGGACAGTGTAAAAAAAAAAAAAAAAAAAAAAAAAAAAAAAGTAAAATAAATAATAAAAACAAAATTAAAGCACTCCCATTCCTCCGTGCTCGAGTGCAGAAACAAATGCATATATACGTTGCGCATGCATATGTAAATGGTATTTGAACCACACATGAGGTTTCACCGCGAACGTTAGAGCGAGAGCAATAATTCTAATTCTAGACCTCCTCTGTAACTCTAAACAGGTAACTTTTAAAGGCATTTAAAGCGCCGCCTACGGAGATTTTTAAGTACCGTAGTTTGTCGCCATTCCATGAGCGTGTGCATGCGTAACATGTTAGGTATCTATTTACTCGGCAAGAAAAGACAGTCAAACACTCCCAGCACTCAGTGGTCCTCGCCAGAGGGACGGCCAACCAATATCATCTCCCATACATGGTCAAAATGCCCAGTAAATGCAGCCCTCCTCAGATGGGGATATTCCATATGGAACTGCAAAAGACAAAGAAGGGAGGGATGCAAACCCCTAGTGCCTTATCCGAGTAAAAAAGTGAATTTATTGATATAAAAAGGTTGCCTTCCCCTTCTTTATCTATTTACTCGGCATAACATCATTTTTCGCATTATACAAATACATTGGGGTAACTATTGTGTTTTTGTTTTTTTTATTCATTAAAGTGTATTTTTTCCCAAACAATTGCGTTTGCAAAACCGCTGCACAAATACCATGTGACATAAAAAGTTGCAACGATCGCCATTTTATTCCCTAGGGTCTCTGCTAAAAAAAATTATATTTTGGAATATAAGTAATTTTCTAGCAAAAAATACTGATTTAAAATTGTAAACAAAAAGTTCCAGAAAAAGCCTGGTCGGCAAATGATTATTGTATGAGAGTAGAGGAGGGAAAAAGGTCTGTTGGACCATCTTGAATGCAGCTCACCCCAAAGTCCCAAAGCTATTGACCCCCAATGTGCTAGAAGTTCAGAGCCACAAAGAGGACCGAGCACCCTGCAGAGTGTATTGCTATACAAAGCAGCAGCCTGCATGATGGAGGTCATTACAGGTCATGACTGTAGCTATTAGAGGTCGACCGATATATCGGCCGGCCGATATATCGGCCGATATTTGGCGTTTTTTACTTAATCGGCATCGGCCGATTGTGCTGATAAAAAAGGCCGATTATAACTTCAGCCGTGACTTGCAAATGACTTCTGTAATAGAAGTTAATGCAAGTTTCCCTAAGTTATCTGTGGAGAGGATTCTCCCCTCCTCTGGGCAGCCTGCCAAGTCTGATAAGAAGATACATTGTATCTCTTTCAGGTTCTTTTTATCAATAGACTGAACTCCGTGGAGAAGTTTTCAGTTTAACCATTTAAAGACTAAATCTTTTCTGACACTTGTTGCTTACAAGTAAAAATCCTGTATTTTCTGCTAGAAAATCACTTAGAACCCCCAAACATTATATATATTTTTTTAGCAGAGACCCTAGGGAATAAAATGGTGATTGTTGCAATATTTTATGTCACACGGTATTTGCGCAGCGGTCTTTCAAACGCAATTTAAAAAAAAAAAATACAGTAATGAATTAAAAAAAAAAAATAAGCAGTAAAGTTAGCCCATTTTTTTTCGTCCAAAAGTTTTGATTACCTGTTTTTGTGTATTTATTATTTAAGATAGGGTTTTTTTTTTTTTAGGTTTTTTTTCTAAATTATACATACAAGTGAACTGATTGGAGGTTTGTTTTGTTTAATGTTTAAATGAAAAAAAATTTCTGTATTACTTAAGGCTGCTTTCACACTGGAGCGGGCAGGCGTTGATGGTAAAACGCTGCTAGTTTTAGCGGCACTTTACCGTCATTTTAGAGGCGCTATTCGGCTGCTAGCGGGGCGCTTATAACCCAGCTAGCGGCCGAGGAAGGGGTTAAATGCGCCCCTGAAGCACCGCTGCCAAAACGCTTTGCAGGCGCTTCGGTAGCGGTGCGCATTTATTTCAATGGGCAGGAGTGGTGGAGCAGCAGTATACACCGCTCCAAAGATGCCGTTTGCAGGACTTTTTTTTACATCCTGTCAGCGCATCGCCTCAGTGTGAAAGCACTCGGGATCTCACACTGAGACTGCAGGGGAGCCGTTTTACAGGCACTTTACAGGTGCTATTTTTAGCCCAAAAGCGCCTGAAAAACGCCCCAGTGTGAAAGGGGTCTAACTGTTAGATTTTATGAGATGAAGGGAAAAAAGAAAGGGAAAAAAAAAATCGGCCAAATATATCGGCCCAAAAAAATCGGCATCACATATCGGCCATCGGCCACCGCGATTTCTAAATATCGGCATCGGCATCGGCCAGAGAAAAACCCATATCGGTCGACCTCTAGTAGCTATAGGGGAAAACCTTTTTTTGGACTAAACTTTAAAGCTTTAAAAACCAAAAACAAGTCAGTAATGACAGCTCCTATATTTCAGTTGTTACGGGTTCTTTTTCTTACAAGTCATTTCTGTAAAAATCCCTACAGGAAACTTCACGTGAGTACAGAATTGCTACCACTGAGCAATTTACATCAAGTTACCCAGTGGATGCACTGTTATGAGTTTTTTAGGCATCTATATATTAGGCATGTGTTTTAGATTTATTGGACCAATAATTGGAGGTCTGATATTGATGGTTAGTAAACAGTATATCGGGGTGCAGTTGTCATATAAATGAGATGATTTATTCTTAATACTCAATAACATTTTTCTGCTGGAAGAAAACACAAATTTGTGGAATGGAACCCTTAATTAGGCAGCTCTTTACTGTGCAAATAGTCTGCACTTTGGAACTTTTAACACATATTCTCTGGCTATTCCTACTGGCCATACCTTTATTTATGTAGGAATGCCACCTAACAAATTAAGAGGAAAAATACAATACTGATCTAGTGTTTAAGAGAACAAACCAATTCATTATTTCCTATTCTTTCCTAAAAGTTAACTTTACCATGCGCGATACCTATGAATCTTTTAAAACTAATACATATGTATTTCCTAGCACAGCTATATTATTTTGAGATATATGCACACTGGCACTTGAAGTATAAGAAAGTAAACCATGGTTAGGGGTCAAATGGAGGCACCTAGCAAATACCATTAATTACCTTCTAGATAGTCCTGGGGGCCCAAACCCCAGAAAACTATTATGTACACACCAAATTTACAAATTTAGTTTGGAAAACTGAGTTTTGGCCTCGCCCTCTGTTGCCTCTCATGCTCATAGGTTGGTATTTGCATAATAGCGACCCAAATTTTGGAGCTACAGAGTCCTTCTAGAAGATAACTGAAGGTACTATATATGAAGACCTATGGGTGACTGCGGTTAAAAGAAAACTTTATAAATTTTAGGCACAAATTCTCTTTAAATATGTCCTATTTACATATGAAGGTTTGAAGAAAAATACATTTGTGTTATTGTTTTAATAATTTGTAATTCGCTATTCTAATTTAAATTAAAAGACAACGCAAGTATTGCAAAACAGGAGGACATTTAGATAATAAAAATAGATACTATACTACTTTTAAGAAAATAAAAACTATAACCAGTCAAGAGTACAGTGCCTACATATGGAAATGCCCGTGTGTAAGAATAGAATAGAAGTGTTTTCACAATGGCATACTTGAATATATCCTATACAGTACATGCTTTAATTATAAATGGCAGTAGATCATAGCAGTGCTTTGTGGAAACCACTAACCCTGTCAAACGGTCAGTTTAACAAAATGCTGGAGAGTTACCTACTGTGTTTGCAGGGATTCCAGTGATGGATTTGTGCAATTCTACAAATGGCAGTTAAGACAGAGGCCCACTCACATTAATGAATGTTTAAATAATGTTATATTAGTTAGGAAGATCCCTGTTGTTGTAGAAGGAGAGACATTTTAAGGTTGGAACTGAGTTGTGAACTATGGCAGAGAGATCTCCCGTCTAGAATCTTTAAAGTGGAACTTTAGTCAGAAAATGAAGTCCTGCTAGATCACTTCAGGCTGGCCCCTTTTGTAGATATAGCTATAAGACATTACAAATAAATGTCTATACTGTTTAAAATAAAGTAGTACACCATTTCACCCTGCTCTGCACATGCTCAGTTGCTCTCCATCTTTAGGCACTGCTGAGTTTGAAGAGGCCGATCTGCTAACAGCGATAAAGCAGAATTAAACCTTCCTTTCCTTTACAGTCAGGGAAGCTGCTTCCGTTTGACCTGCAACTACCATGGTGCTGCACATGTGATCAGTTATGACACTGGCCATTTGATGGTTTGACAGTTTGGTTGAGGACACAGGCAAATGTGATGGTTAGCAATCCTTTATTTGTTTACTAAAACGGTTAATATGTTTAGTTCCGCTTTATAATTTACTGCTGTTCAGGGACTCTGGGCTTCAGCAAAATGGCAGCCTCCGGCAAGACGAAACAGGAGCAATGCTGTAGGCAATTTACAGCACACACTAATTTTGGTAGCATAATTATTAATGCGGAATGTATGTTCCTTGCTAAAAAACATTATTTTTTATCAAGTTGTCATGGGTAAAGTTCCGCTTTAAGGTAGATAAGCCCATTCCCTAAAATCCCATGTAATTATTAACATATTACAGAGTAATAAAATTTCAAAAGTCATCTTCAACCATTTTAAATCTACAGGTTATTATAATAATACCTGGTAATTCTGCCATGAATGCCCTTGTTCAGGTAATTTGTGTCATAGGATGACAATGTTTTGTCCCTATCTCCCATTTGCTCTCCTGTGTTGCCACCCTGTCACATACACTTAGGAAGGGGATCAGGGACTATAGGTGTAGTCAGGATAAGGCAGTAAAGAAGCTACACTGAGATGCCAAAAATTATAAAAATATGAAAACAATATTTTATAAGCAAAAACAACATTAAATTTGTTACAGAAACATTGAGCTATAGCAAAAAAAATGTATCCCAGTTTGGGTTTACATCTACCTAAAAGTCAACACACAAGCTCCTACTTACAGCTGCAATATTTCTTTAATACAGATCGCCCTTGAAGCAGCGCATGCATAAAAATGAAATAAAATGTTGCTACCCTCAATAGGTCTAAGTTAAACTTGGCCTAGAAATGTTCGGCTTGGAAATGAAATCTCAGGGGGGCTGATTAAGGAAGGTATTCTTATTTTGGTACAGTGAACCTGTGCTCAGATACCCAATCAAGCCCATTACAAAATGTTTTAATTCTTTTATGTATTTCTATATGTTTCAATTGCCTTAAAATTGCTCCTCATTCAATGTTTATGTGGGTTTGTATTCAGGCCACACAATTTAGTTTATTAGCTGCTTTGGCTTTGTGTGGTCACAGAAGAAGATACATATGAGTATGAACAGTATCTCAAAGAAGGAGTGTGTAATTGTGTAATTTTGTGCTGTGCTGCCAAATACCGTAAATACTAAGTCATCGTTAGGGTTTGGATTCAATTCAGAATGCTTATCCCAAAACAGTATTTTTCATTTTGGATGGAGTCTCCCTATATATCAAGAATAATGAAAGAGGGCCTGTGAATGTGCAAAAGTACAAGCGTATTAGAACAACATACTTTGGTAGCAAAAATCATTCTCTATGTAGAAGTAAACTATAACTTCACAGCTACTAGTTTTCAAATTTATAGATTAACTGGTGACATTTTAATCCAATCAGATATAAAAATTGAGAAAACTGGGACCATTCATTTGAGTTATCTGAGGGTTAAAAAGATAGGATATTAAAAAATATATGCAAGGTCAGTTTGCCCTTGCAGGAGCCATAAGCAGAATGAAAAAGGATATATATTTTTTTATCCAAGCAATGCCGAATTGCTTTCAAAGTGACTTGAAAGCAATGTTCAGATTGGAAACATTAACAGCACATTAGCTGTTTTTGATGCTTTCTTTTTCAGCACTCATACATCGACTGGAGTCACAGGGCAAAGTGCTGAAAATGTTACTTTTCGCAGATGGCTGCACAGTCAAGAGTATAACAGCTGCCTACATTTCAGCGATAAAACGCAGAAGTGTATAAGCAACTATTACAGTTCGATTAGCTGAGGCAGCAAATGAGGCAGAAGCACTGCAAATTATGAAACTGGAATGGATTAATAGGATATAGTGCTATATGTATTACTACCAGTAATATTTATTCTGCAACCATGTTTTATTAAATTTACATTTTTTGTCTATTTTTTATTTTGTTGCAGTATGTAATAGTAAGCTGTGATCTCTTGAGCACATCAGAACTGTTAATATATTATCTTCATAAAAGTCCCTGAGAGTTCTTATATATTCTAAATGATTGTTCCATAATGAATACTAGACCTAAACCAGGCAGGAGAGACGCCTGTAATCCTGATGATATAAAATAGAACACATTAGGGAGAGTCTGTTGAATAATATTCTCACTTTTAATGATGCTCTCAGTCAAAGCCGTATCCTTCTCTTGTTGACTATATTATACCCTAGAGGCAAAGTACATACTCAACTGAACTGGCACTTACAGAGAGCATGTACGCATAATACTTGTTTACATTTATATACACTAATGAATTCAGGTTTTAGCTTTTTTTAGTGAATCAAATTTCCATAATTGCGGTCTATAGGCTTCCACCAACTAGAGATCTATGCTCATCTCTTTCCATTAGGCAACATACTGGAAAAAATGGCCCAGAATTATTAATCTGACAATGTTAAGTAAGCTTACATTTTCTTACTTGTGGCAGAAAAACACATTAAAAGTCCAACTGAAGTCTCAGAAATGGAAATCCAATTTGGGAGACATAATACTAACATTCTCTACTGTCATAGTTTTTCCTCCATGTTCATGTTATAGCAGTTGCACAGTGTCAAAGGATGGCTATGCAGTTTAGTAAGCACTAACATCTGACTTGGTGCATTTAGTATTCTAACTGACATGGTCAGATCCACTCCCTCTCTTCAGTTCTTTGTGATGAAGCTTTAAATGAGGAGGGTAGCGGATACTCACCTATGCCAACATAGAGCACATAAGTGGGATGGCAGGAAGTGCATTACCATTATGATCAGAAGTATTTCAAGGTATTTCCAAAAACAACAAAACAAGTTAAAGCGGTTCAAAAGCCAAAAGGTTTTTATCTAAAAGTATTACCTCCATTAGGGTAAAAAAACTTCCACTAGTTGTTCCCCCCACTGCTCCTGCATCATTCCAGCTCTGTGCCCATCTTCAGCAGTGCTGGTTCTCTCTGCCCCCTCTCAGAGGTTCAGAGACAGCAGGAGCCATTGGCGCCTGATACTGTCAATCAAGTGCTGTGAGGAGGGAGCAGGGGACGGTAGAGCTGTGTACTCATACAGCACGCCTCGAGAGCGAGCCCGCAGGTGTGTCACCATAGAAAGAGGCTTATATTGTAGTGCCGCTCTAAGGAAAGAATGGAAATATGTATGATCCCACTGGTGCTCAGGAATGGGGTGCCAACATGAAAAATCACTGCTCTCCCAATTCAATCTGTGTAGTTAACGTGTGAGGTGGCCTCAGCTTTGCATCACTCCACAAGTCACACCCTCTGGAGTGGCGCAAGGCTGCAGCCATGTCACACATGTTAACTACACAGACTGGATTGGGACAGCGGAGATTTTTCTAAGTACACAAAAGGAAGCAGATTCCTATGAGGGATGCCGAAATAGAGATGCACACAGCATGTAAGTATAACATGTTTGTTATTTAAAAAAAATATAGACTTTAATATGACTGTTTGCAGAGATATAGACTATAACGAGAAAATAGGGTGTGAGACTTCAGTTGGACTTTAACATGGAAACTGTAGCAAAAACTGTCTTAGGACCAGTGTGGCTAATACTAAATAAGACATGGCCAAACCTACTAGTGTGAATACTCCTCAACAATGCTGAAGAAGTTAAAGAGATCCTGCCACCAACTTCAGGTAATCCATAAATATCAAGAGTTTTAAATGCGTACTTGCACCATTTTTGCTTTCCATACACATTTTTTATCATTATTGTGCAATGTGCCTTTGAACTTGCTAGGGAATATGCCCACTAATGGAAGAGTGAATTCCCTAGCACTGCCACAGTTCCAAATTTGTTCTGCCATGTCATAGCCCCCTCCTCTGCTGAGAGTGTCTAATTACTCTCTGTGCTAACTCAGCTCCTCTTCTCCCTATATAACCATTTTTGTAACTAGGGGAATACTATAAAATGTCCCTTGAGTGACAGCTCTAAGTCTGCATACGTCACATCCAAGATGGTGGGGCCCAGTCTCGAGTCTTTTGGATGTCTACACAAGGGATGGTATTATAGCTAAATAACAAGCCTACAATACCTTAAATGCAATGTAATATTTTGGGAAGATTGTTGTTCAAATGATAAGTCTGGCAACAGGATCTCTTAATTCAACTTCTATAGGTTATGTTAATTGCTGACAGTGGGAACATAATTTCAAACAGTAAGTCTTTTGGGATTACCATATGATTAAGGCTGCCAACTTTTCTGCAAAAAAAATCCTACTGATATCAGCAACAAGACATTTACAAGGTCAGGCCAGTAAAACTTCAGGTAAATCTACCCTTGATATATCCAAATGTATAGTCCAACTAAAGGTGGAATTTGAGTGTATACAAGGAAAGGATGAATGTGTCACATATTTTTATCTGAAAGGTCGAGAGATATGTGGTGGTATGGAAGTAATAGAGCCTTAAAGAGTATGTAAAAAAGTAGACAATTTGTTTAAAGAAAAAAGTAAAAAAACAGCACAATAAATAGTAAAAACACATAAACTAGCCGAAAAAAGGAGATGCAGTTAACTTTGCTAGATGATTCATACACCTAAGGATGTAGTCTGTGCAAGTGAAGTGTGTTTTTAGCCTTTAGCATCCTTCCTTAAGCTGTTCATTACAGAAATGTGTTCCTTTCCTATATAGCTGGTACTAATTGTGATCATATTGTGCACCTAATGCGTTCACATAGTAAGCGGCAGTAAAGAAAAACACAAACAAGCAGTATGTTTCTGTTGTCACGTTGGACTACTGATGGGGCCCTACTGACTTAACGTGTACTCTTCAGAAGGTTTACCATTCAGGTAGGTAAGCTTCCCACACTGACACACAAGAACTCAAGATCTTTTCACATTTTGCTATTATTTGGCCTATTCATATAGTTTCCTGCCAAGTACAGTTGAACTGTACAGCAAAATAAGACTTTACTGTAACACAAAAGCTGACCTTTTCATTTTAATGGTGTTTACAATGACAGGTAAATGTCAGGTTTCAGATGAAGGTTGGACATTTTGGACTTTTGAGAGAGTGACAGGTATCTTCGAGTCTCCTGGAGCTGGAGCCTTTGTAACAGGGTGAACATGAGCCCTAAGGTCTGCTATTCTCTCTTTAAATTTTTGTTGCAGGTACTTCTCCTCTTTGGAGTAACTTTTAGCAAAAGCAGACATCAGAAGACATGCTGCTAGTGTTGTTCCCCCAATGCAAAACATAATGGCACCTGACAATTTACAAACATCGAGTGCTCCATTGAGCTGGACAGCATGACTGTCTACAACAACAAAATCTTCTTCTCCAAAGGCTTCGATTTTAGGTGGCACCAGAAACCCAACAGCAAGAACTGTTATACCTGTTAGCATGAGGACAATGCCCGATATGAGTCCGACCTATAAAGGAAAGTGTGCAAAGTCTGGTTATTACAATTATTACGAGTCATTTGAATCTGTTTAAAGACTAACCCTAACATTAAAGTTGCTTCATATAAAAGACCTACTAACAACATTCACAAATATGCAAGTGAAGGTGCTCCTGTTTGAAGATTTCCTGTAGTATTTAAAGCATCTATCAGTCCCTCACTAATGCTAAAAAATTAATATAAATAAAATACAGGCACTCATTGGGTGCTGTAGGTCACCCATTGGCAGACAGCCTGTTCTTCCTTAGAGCATGGTCTTATTATATGGGGGCAACTGTGTAACCTGCAATTCTGTTCTACAGTGAACTAGTAAATAGTCTTTTGGATTATATTTTAACAGATCACCATTTTCCAGAGTGAAGCAAATATTTGCCAAATAAAGTGAGTAAAAGCCTCCGCTCCGCACTGCTGACTGTCCAGTGGAATGGATTTGCTGTCATTTGCTTATCTCTGCTATCTAGATTAAAAGAATCATCTGGCCTCATTAACAGCTACACGCAATCCTGTGTACGTGTGCTGAAATTGTCCTGACAAGAGCTATTCTTGAATATGCACAATATTGTTTTGCATTACATGCCAGTATCACCTTGTGATGCAATACTGATATGAGTATTTGTCTTATAATCTAAATAGTTCTGAAACAGAATTATTGCAGTTGCAACAGTTGCACATCAATGGTCAGGAAGGTGATTTTAGTGGTCAAGTGCCACCCCTAGACATTGGCCAAAAAGATTAGAAACTCCTTCGGCAATCCCAATTGTTTTCTGCTTAAAATTCACTGGTTAAGGTGGAAATGATTAAAAAATTGGCTGATAAGCACTATTTATGGAACACATGCTTTTGTAAGGAAAATATTCATCTAAGGCGTCAGCAACCTGTAGATCACGATCTACCATTAGATCTTGGTTTGGGTTTGCTGACCAACCATTCCAGGCATCAAACAGAGTGCAATGCAGAGGGACTACTTGTAAAGTTGGAGCTGTAGTAGGGAGCAAGAGCCAGATAAGCAGATGCCTCCTCTTTAGTGCTGGCTACTGTCCCATGCGGATTGATACCAACTGCACTCTACCTCAGCAGGAAAGAAGAGATCTTCAGGTCAGTGTGAAGCAATACACTGGGTATAATAGCAGCGTTGCGTTGCTTTCTCACCACCTGCTTTAACCCCTTGGACCCCACAGAAGCATGCAGTTGCAGGGTGCTTGCAGAGTGGCCCCATTTACTTGAATGGGTCGCGATTGTCAGACGGTTGCACCCACCAAAAGTGACATGGGACTTAATTCCTGCTGCGGTATGTGTACACCAAAGCAGGTAGGGATTGCCGGCGGTAAAACCATGACTCAACCATAGGGATTTTTCAAATAAACCCCCCCAACTTTACGTGTGAATGAGCCCTAAGGGTGCCGCTGCCGAATGCAACTAAGGGCTCATTCGCAAGTGCAGCAGGCACTGCTGCTCCTCTGAAAAATGATCTGAGTGTGTTTGACAGGTGGTGCGAAGGCGATATGTTGCCTCCTCACCATCTGATTTTAACCCATAATCGCCATGTGTCAGGTGGCGACACTGTGTCCAGTGATCTTCCATTTTGTTCTGGTAGATCTCCACCTCTTTAAGGTTGCCTACCCCTGATCTAAGGAGTGTATTTATCAAAGATTTGATGAACAATTTGCCTGACATTTGCCTTAAATTCTTTTAGCAACAACTAGCCTAAGTATAAAGCCAAATTTGTGGACATTTGCTCAAAATTCGCCCAATGAAAATTGCATACCCATACAACTGGTAACATCTGTTCTTCAGTATATACAGGTCTTTATTGTAACATTTTCCCAAATCTTCTCTGCACATTTACCTGGCATTCCCTTAACCTGTTTGTAAACAAAATTCACCTGGTTGAGCTGCATTTTCTACTGAAAATGCAAATATTGTCTATTGAATCAGAACACTTTATTAATCCTAAAGGGAAATTACAAGTGTCAAACCTGTGTTTTCAATACAGGTTCAGAACTTCTTGGGGTAAATGTATTTAAAATTTCTACAAAGAAAGTGCGTTTCCAATTTATTAGTGAGTGGCAGCCTGCCTGCTAAGTTTATACCAGCCTACTTTTCCTTTAGCATTGAGGGGGTGTTTTGAGCAGCTTATCCAAATAGCTTTTAAGCACCCCCAGTGCCCAAGAAGGAGGGCTACGTGCCACCTAGATGCCTATAGTAAGACCTTTAATTTGACTTGTTCCTTAATGAACATAAAATCAATTCCCATAAAGTCTAAGACACATGTTAAAAGTTACATGGCTGAAGTTGTGAACCGCTGTCAAATCGTCTGGATAGAGATGTTAAAATTACATAAAAAAGCCCCCACCCCTGTTTAGAGATTGTTATTCCAGTTTGACATAGATGGCCCCTTTGACATCTCTTACGAAGCAGTTGTCCTCTCTAGCCAATATGTGCATGTTGTGTCTTTTGGAAGTACATGCTAGTGTCTCAGTGTGTTGCTTGCTTAAAAAACACAAGAATGGGATGTTTATTAAAATTCTGATACCCCATCACATAAAGGATGACTATATTGTTCTGTGTGTTCTGGTTCTCCCCTCAGTTCAAAGGCCCCATGTGTCAGGGCTGGGCTCAGCTCTTCCTTCTCTGAGCTGGCCGCTCAGCTGTCAGCTAATTGCCAACCTCTATCCCTCCACAGTTACTCAGCTGTTGATGATATCCTGCTCGTCAGTCCTGCCTACTTAAGCCGTCCAGTCCAGAGGAGCTCTGCCTTTGCCTTGGTCACATCACAGAAACTATCTCCTGCGATCCTGTTCAAGACTTGCTTTGCTGACATCCCTTCTGGCTCCAGATCCTGCTTGCTGTTCCACTACATTGATCCCTGACTTCTGGCTTGGCTGACTATCCGTTCCGGTTACTGAACTTGGCTATGTTTTGACTATGTTTGTTCTTTTTACTTTTATTATTAAACAAGTGTGATTTAACTGTACTTCTGTCTCAGCCTGATTTCATGGTTTCTGACACCATGTTTTTGCTTGACCTTGTGGAAAATGTATTGAAAGCTTATTCTGGGTACAAATTTTAAAGCTCTCCCAAGATGTCAGTGTTCTTTGTCTTTGGACTCTGTGTTTATTATTACAATCGCAGCCTGAAGTTGCATATTCATAATAACTCCTAGTTTGTATTCTAGTGGTTGGTGTGAGTCAAAAAGCAGATACTGGTGTGTGGGTTTCTTGCAGACTTCAATGTCCAAGTCACCCCCTCCTTGACACACAGTCCAAAAAGGGTAATTTGTTATTCTGTGTAAATTCCCAAGATATTTTTAGGAACTGGGTGTATGTGTTCGCTAAAGACTTGCACTTTAGGTGTGTTTATCTTGACCCATGCATTGTCCACATACCTAAACCAATGACTCTACCCTAGCAGTTTGGCAACAATTCACACCTTCAGCAATGTAGCACAAGCAAAAGCAAGCAACTAGCACTTTTCTCAGACCTTACGGCATTATAGGAGTTGGATTATACAACTTGAATAGGGAGGTTTCACAGACTGTCACACCTCCCATCATATGTGTTATACAGCAAAGTAAAAAAAAAATCAGAAATAGCTTGCTTACCTTCCAGAATATAGAGTTCCACCTACTGGGCGATCTCTGTATCTGAAAATCATCATCATATTCCCATATTGAAGCTGTACAGTCCTCATAAAATTGGTGCAGATAGGACCGAACTCCATAGCGATGGTATCCTCCTTCAGGAGTGCTTTGTGACTGCTTGGACCCACAGATGTCAGCAACTGAACTCATCCTTATGACCTGAAATTGCACACATTCAAGAAATATTTAGATAACCTAATAGAAAGAGGCTAATATTCAAACAAAACAACAACTTAACATTTTTTAGATCAAACAGGCAGTGGCAATTATAAATAAACTGCGGTTGTCCATTTGGAAGTTTTAGCAACCCTGACACTCTCTCTTTAATGTTTCTGCCACAGGCAAGGTTGAGTGTGTAGGGTTGTGACATGCTTAAAATACAGCTCGTCAATGAATCTGAAAATGAATGTCAGCACATCACCAGGTGTAAATATAGAGTATACAGGGGTCTTTTGAGCTTTAATACTTAAAGTATAGTGTAGTTTGCTATAGTAGCCTTTAAAAGAAGCAGAATGAAAATTGACAAGATGAAGGTATCCTAATCCCAAACTATTCAATCATTCTGGCTGCCCCTTCATGTGACTCAGTCCTCTCACTCCTCTCTATAGACCGTAATGTCTAAGTGCAGCCACCCCCTTCTCACCCCGCAAATCTGATACAGTGTCATTTTCTGACAGCTCTGGAAAATAAAACACATTTCTGGCAGTGACATTAACTCTGAAGATTCTGTTAAAAGTGATTCAGTTTTATTGCCTACAGAACTTCTTTTTATAGTGTAACAAATTTGCCCCGTTTTCCAACAAGTGGGTTAAAACAGCGATCACCAACCAGTGGTTGGTGGGCCACTGATGGTCCACGAGAACATCTTGGTGGTCCCCAGGGGTTCTGCCACAAATCAACATTGTGGCGCATGTATACCCCCCAATTTTGTTTCTAGTGTTCTCAATGCGTGCTGACAGTCAATAGTGTCAGCATGCTTTAATACCTGATGCCTCCTCTGTAGTTCTGGCTCCTGTGAACTTAGAAGAAGGTGCTGGGAGTAGTGCAGAGAGCGGGAGGTGAAGAAGGAGGGGACTTCCAATGGCAGCGCTGATCACAGACTGTGGGAGGGAGCACAGAGCTGTAGTGGGAGAGCGGCCCCCTTCTGAGCCTTGTAAATGTGATCAGGTGGCTGTAGAAATATTTAGATCACTTTTATATGATAGCCCACTGCTGGCTACAAATTTTGATACCAGGACCAAGGCTGCAGCCATGATCCTTGTATAACCACTTGTTCCCGAGGATTTACAGGTACAGGAAAACAGCGGAAAACATTGGAAAACGACATCGGAAACAGCAGAAAACATTGAAAAACAGAGGAAAACATCAGAAAATGACGTTGGAAAACATTGGAAAATGACGCCTCTGCCGCTCTGCGCATGCGCTTCCGTCTTATGAACAAATCCTACTTAAGAACAAACAGGCAGTCCCTAACCCGTTTGTAACTCGGGGACTGCCTGTATGTCAAAGTGGGGGAAGTGATAAGGTACAAAATGAGTGTAGCGCTATAAACATATGAAGAAGTCCAACGTAATAAACATTAAACTGACAGTTCCAAATAGAGCTGACAAAAGGGGATCTTCCTAGGGAAAATCTTCAAGGGTTAGACACTTCAAATTCATACATCATCTGGAGTGGAAACATACACAGCACCACCAAAAGTGAAGAGGCTTACCGGATGGAATGGACCCGCCAGGGCATACGCCAAGAGGGGTTAGAAAGGCTTAGGTGGTGAGTGTCTGCAGACGGCCCGGAGTGATCACGTGGGAAACGTCTCTGAGGTCTTTGCAAGTACGCAGTGTGAACGGTTAGGTTGTCGTGACAGTGCTGTGTTGGTGGGAGTGGTTGTGCGGAGTCCTAGAGCAGCAACGTGAGAGGCACCTCATCGTTCCTCCGGGCCGTCTGCAGACACTCACCACCTAAGCCTTTCTGACCCCTCTCGGCGTATGCCCTGGCGGGTCCATTCCACCCGGTAAGCCTCTTCACTTTTGGTGGTGCTGTGTATGTTTCCACTCCAGATGATGTATGAATTTGAAGTGTCTAGCCCTTGAAGATTTTCCCTAGGAAGATCCCCTTTTGTCAGCTCTATTTGGAACTGTCAGTTTAATGTTTATTACGTTGGACTTCTTCATATGTTTATAGCGCTACACTCATTTTGTACCTTATTGTTATCGCCCTTGTTGGTTGTGTTAGCTGCATATATATTTTTCACTCTGGCAGCGCAGAATTATTTTGTTTACATTTCTAAAAGTGGGGGAAGTGGTTAAAGTATTAGGACTGGGTTATATGAAGCTACCTACATGTAATTGGATACTGGCAAAAAAGAAAGGCTACAGAGACATCCACTATATAACCTCTCCTATTCCCAGCTAACCTCAGTATTGTAGCAAGCAACAAGGAGATCCCAAGAACATAGGGGAGAGACCAGTTTCCTATACTGTACTCTAGGAAAAAGATTTTATTGGTAAGTCTAACATTCTATTTTCCTGTTTTGTACAGTACAGGACACAGGCTTCTTTAAATCACTATGGCTGCTTTCACACTGAGGCGCTTTACAGGCGCTATAATGCTAAAAATAGCGCCTGCAAAGTGCCTGTAAAGCGCCGCTCCTCTCACTTTAGTGTAAAAGCCCGAGGGCTTTCACACTGGAGTGGTGCTTTGGCAGGATGCTAAAAAAAGTCCTGCAAGCAGCATCTTTGAGGCCCTGTAGGAGTGTGTATACACCGCTCCTACAGCGCCCCTGCCCATTGAAATCAATGGGCAGCACCGCCGAAGCACTTTTAACCCTTTTTCGGCCATTAGTGGGGTTTAAAAGTGCCCCACTAGCAGCCGAGAAGTGCTGCAAAAACGATGGTAAGGCGCCGCTAAAAATAGCGGCGCTTTACCGCCGACACCCGGGCGCTGCCAGTGGGAAAGTGCCCTAAGACTGAGACATCCCAAAGCAGCCTGAGGGGAAAGCAATGCCAACCGGCCCATGTATCAAGCAGGTCAAGAACTGCAGATTTGTAGCACCATATGCTGGAAAATGGCATCAGAGGTGTCTTGGACATCCGACTGAGAGAACTTAACAAATGTGTAAACAGAAGCCCAGTTGGCCACCTTGCAAATCTGAGAAACAGAGGCTTGATGCACTGACAGATCTAGTTGAATTTGCTTTAATAGAGAACAGATGAACCCTATCCTACAGACTACAGACTCCAATGGTATTTTGTCTGATACACTGAGTAATGGTGAAGTGAGAGGTACGGAGACCCTTGAGGGAACCTTCAGGTAGCACAAATAGTGAATTTGGTTTTCTAAAAGTGGCAGAGAGAAATTTCTTAATGATGCTACAGCGTAAGATGTAAGGAAGGAAAGACAGTATCCTAATGAAGGTGGAAAGCAGAGATCACCTTTTGGAGAAAAGATGCCTTAGGACTTAAGACATTTTTGTCCACGTGCAACAGTAAGAAAGGGCTCCATGCAGCATAAGGTCACCAACTCAGCAATCCACAAGAGTAACCACCTTACGGTTAAGGTCAGACAATGAAATTCCTCTGATTGGCTCAAAAGTGGCTTTTGAGGAGCCAAGAGAACCAGAGTAAGATCCCAGGGGCGATAGATAGGAACTAACAGGGGAAGAGATGTGAACTACTCCCTGAACAAAGGCCTTAAAGCTGAAGTTTAGCTGATTTCAGTGACATTAGTTACCTGTAACAAAGGATGCCCAACATCATGTAGGCAGCTGGATCCTTAAGAAAACTTCAATGCAGGAGTGCCCTGTCTTCTTCCTGTGGCTAAAGTCTGGCACACATGGGGTTAGTAGCATTGGGTTCCAGGCTGAAATGTTGTAAAATATATTTCTGACAACGAACTGCCTCCTCCTCCATTGAGAAAAGTTCTTTGATTGCTTGCACTACCCGTAACATTTTCTGTAAATGGAGGAGAGAATCCTGACAAAACAATTAAAAATGCTCTTAATGGAGGAGGAAGGGGGAGGGGCAGGTGTTCTGTGGAAACTTTTTTCACAGAAGCTCAGTTCAGAGCCCAAAACTATTATCTCCACAGCGCTGGAAGTTCAGCCAGGAAAAGGACAGGCACACCTGCAGTGAAGATTTCGCTAGAATCCAGCTGCCTGCGCAATGTGGGACATCCTTCATTACTGGTAAGTAATGTGACTGAAATTGTAGAGCAGGGGTGTCAATTTGGCAGCCCTCCAGCTGTTGTGGAACTACAAGTCCCATCATGCCTCATGCCTCTGCCTGTGGGACTTGCTTGTAACTGTCAGCCTTGCAATTACTTATTCTTCAGACTGGAGAAAGCGCAGGATTTGCCTCATGGAGTACTTGAACTTATTAATGAAAGTTCCTCAACTTGCACCAATGTGGAAAATTTGGAATCCCAAATTTTGTGTTGTCCCCAGAAAAGTAATAGAGGAGAAATCTTCCAACGAGGGCACTAGTTCTGGTGGCCTGGGGGTCCCCAAGGGATTCCATTGATTTGCAGGGATTTCCTTCCTGTTTGGCTATGGGTCAGGAAGTGAAGAGAAATTTCTGAAATGGGACACAGATGGAAAAAAAAAAAAAAAAATCTGACCGGGGTTATAACTCTCACTTGGTCTATCCAAAATGAAAAAAAAAATGTTTTGCCTATAGTTCTTCTTTAACCACTTCAATACTAGGCACTCCCCCCCCCCCCACCTTCTTGCCCAAGCCAATTTTCAGCTTTCAGCGCTGTCACATTTTAAATGGCAATTGCATGGTCATGCTACACTGTACTCAAATTAAATTTTTATCATTTTGTTCCCACAAATAGAGCATTCTTTTGATATTATTTGATCACCTCTGTTTTTTTTTTTTTTTTTTTGCTAAACAAATAAAAAAAGACCAAAATGTTGAAAAAAAAATATGTTTTTCTTTGTTTCTCCTATAAAATTTTGTAAATAAGTAAGTTTTCTCCTTCACTGATGGGCGTGATGAGGCAGCACTGATGGGCACTGATAAGGTGGCACTGATGAGGTGGCACCAATGAGGTGGCACTGATGGGCACTGATGATGGCCACTGATAGGCAGCACTGATGGACACTGATATGCAGCATCGATGGGCATTGATAGGCGGCACTGATGGGCACTGATAGGCATCACTGATGGGCACTGATAGGTGGCACTAATGGACACTCATGAGTGGCACTTATGGGCATCACTGATGGCACTGCAGGCATTGCTGATTGCCACTGATTGGCATCTGTCTGGGCACCGATTGACATCTGTCTGCACACTGATTGGCATCTGTATGGGCACTGACCATTATCCCTGGTGACCATCCATTGTGGGCATCCCTGGTGGTCCAGTGTGGGCATCCTCGGGGGGCTGTGCTTATAATCAATCCAAGCAGACCTCCCCTGTCAGGAGAGCCGCAGATCGGCTCTCCTCTGCTCGCGTCTGTCAGACGCAAGTGAGGAAAAGCTGATAAACGGCTCTTCCTGTTTACAGTGTGATCAGCCATGATTGGACACGGCTGATCACGTGGTAAAGAATCTCCGTCAGAGGCTTTACCGAGATCGGTGTTGCGGTGTGACAGACTGACACGCTGCACCACAGATCGCGGCGCGCGTGCCGGCTGTTATCCTGAAAGACATCATATGACGCCCAGTCATGATAACAGAATCACCGCACGGCGGTCATTCTGCTATAGGCCAGGCAGGAAGTGGTTAAAGCCCAAACCCTAATGCATACCTACCCAAGGGATTCCTATAGGCCTGAATGGCCCTGGCATGAGACCGAAAGGCTCTGGTTATATCTGTGTCCAGGGTCAAACCCAGGTACTCCACTCTGTGAGATGGGTCCAACAATGACTTCTGAAGGTTGAGGATTCACCTGAAGCTCTGCAGAACCTATACCGTTCATTGGATTTGGCTGACAGAGACAGGGAGGACTTACCCTTTAAAAGAATATTGACCAGGCATTTCACAATGTACTGTATACTGAGAATGGAGAAGAGTCAAAAGCAGAGCCAGCACCACGGCAAAAAATTGACGGGCCATGAACAGGCAACACAGAAGGGCAACAAACTGGTAATGTAGATTACCCATTGCAATCCACAGATAATGTTGTTGCAGAGGAAATATAAGAAAAAAAATTACTGACCTAGCATTTTCCATGAAAAACTTTTGAACTTGTAGGAACAAGTTGAGAGTCTTTAAATACAGAATTGACTAAAGTCCTCCATTCTAGTTCTGGAACTGAAACATTGAAAGCATTCTCCTGAAGGCACAAAGGTAATGACCCCATGGCTAAAAAGCTGTTGGACAGCCAAAAGCAGATCCATTGTGAAGGGGAAGGAGACAAGCAGGGAGGAGGTAGAGTACAAAACTTCAGTTTTTAGCCCCTGGAAACAGTACACTGCACCCAGGCATCAAAAATGTTCTTGGACCAGAACACAAAGACAAACAGATTTTCTATCACTTTGAGAAGTGGGGGTGCCACATTAATACACAGAGGCCTTGACTGTTCTTCAAGGCTATGTCTTCTTACAAATATATGTTCCTGACTGGGAGGAATAAAAAAAAAACCCTTTCAATTATCAGTAGTAGATCAATTGGTAGAGACTGGAGACTCTTCCTTCTGGGGAGGAGAGTACTCTTATGCCCTGTACACACGATCGGACATTCCGACAACAAAATCCATGGATTTTTTCCGACTGATGTTGGCTCAAACTTGTCTTGCATGCCCACGGTCACACAAATCTTGTCAGAAATTCTGAACGTCAAGAATGCAGTGACGTACAACGCGTACGACGAGAAAAAGGAAGTTCAATAGCCAGTGCGGCTCTTCTGCTTGATTCTGAGCATGCGTGGAACTTTGTGCGTCGGAATTGTGTACACATGATCAGAATTTACGACAACGGATTTTGGAAAATTTGAGATCCAGATCTCAAATTTTGTGTGACGGAAATTCTGCTGGAAAATGTCCGATGGAGCCTACACACGGTAGGAATTTCCAACAACAAGCTCCCATCGAACATTTTCCATCGGAAAATCCGACCGTGTGTACGGGGCATTAGGCTCCATGCATACTGGCTTAAAAAACGTTGCTTCTACAGGAGTTTTGTGTTCTGCCTGTAGAAGCAGTTCAATGTTATCCTATGTGTCCATGCACATTAGGACGTTAAGAGGCATATTTTGAGTTTAATGTTCAGAGGCAGAAGAAAAAACCCTTCTGGTTCGCATTTCTGATTGGAGCTTGGAGGCAGAAAAAACTTAAAACTCTCCTAAACTTGTCTAAACTTTGTACAAAAAATGCTCTATATGAGCGTTTTTTACTCCCAAAAGAACAGACATTTTTTTAAGCCCAGTGTGCATGGAGCCTCGTCTTCATGATCTCCTGGATGTATTTAACCAAGGAAGGACTAAACAGCCATTTATCTTCAAAGGGTGACTGCTCAAGGCATTTCTTGCAGGGAAGTTCAGCTGTCAAGCATTTAAGCCAGAGAATCCTGCACATGTGTACAGAGAGAAGGTTAATCTTAGGAATTAGGTGAAATGTGACCACAAAGACATTCTGACAATAGCATTAGGCAGCAGGCAAAAGCTGCCACTTACAAAGAATAGAGAAATCCGCAACGATTGATCTGGGATTCGGAGCTATAAACTTTGTTCAGGCAGCAATGGTCTTTTATTTATCAGATTTTTAAACACAGGATTATCCTCCACAGGGGCAGTGGGGGTCTTGTCAGGATGGGATACCAGAGGAATTGCCCACTTCCAAAGAAAATTTTGCTCAATGGAATATTGTTGGACAAAACATTTAGGGGGAGAAAAAATCTTCCCTGTGTGAAGGCAGTCGCTATACAGGACAGGCTCAATCAGAATGTGAACCAGAAGGTATTACCTGGTATAAGGAATTTTAGAGACCCTATACTAAACACCTTAGGGCGACCAGGCTCAGGCTGCTCCAATTTTCAAGAGCGTACATCTTCAATCAGCATAGCAATAGTAATAAAATCCTTAAGTTTTGGAGAGATTTCCACAGTAGGTATATCCTGATCAGATGCCTGAGAGTGCGAGAATCTTTCCTTAGCAGATGCCTTCCCCTCCTGGTCAAGGCCAAAGTCAAAGACTGACATTAGAGGGGAGGCAGCAGGGGCACAGCTGTGACCCCTGTAATCTAAAGACTCGACAAGGTCAGACATTCTGCCCATGAACTCTGAACTTTCTCTGTAGGCAGGAAGAAAGAGACAGGCTGAAAGGCCAGCTGAAGACCAAAGGAAGGAGTCAATCAGAACAGGGGCAACCATCACAGGAGAGAGTACCAGGGTCATTAACCAATGTACTACAACCCCCAGTAGGACTAAAGGCTAAACCTGAGCTATTTAACCCATCTTGTTTTTCTGTGTATGGTCCACCACATGTGTGAATACATTGTCCCCAGTGGGGTACTCATGATCTCTGCAGCTTTAGTGAGGGGGGGGGGGGGGTAACTCAGTGAAAACACCTGCGGGCTGCTGTAACCCAGAATCAGTGATAATAAACCACTATTAGTGTGCCCAGGAGATGTTGCTTGGCTGATGTCCTGAATGCAAACAGAAAGGGACAGGGCAGAAATCTCTCCTAAAGCAAGGTAGCAAATGCACAGTAAGCACTTTTGCCCACAGCACAGCACCATAAACAATAGGGAGCACCTGGCACACTTGTCCGATCACAGGAACCCTTTGGCAGGACATCCACATAGTGCCTAAAATACCATCACCTTTACTTTCCTGGACCATGCCACTGAATGAGTGAAAGGGTCAAAGTCTAACCCCCAAAGGGAAAAAAGTAATGGGCACTAGGACTGATTGTTTAGAGGGCTTCTGCCCTGTGTATACATCACATCAGTAGTGATAAAAAGGAGGAGTAAACCTCTTCCTGGTTTCGTCATTTCCACGGTAGGCATACACCCTCAGGGGTTTTATTAGAGACTGAGCTCTGCCCCAGGAAGATAATGGCTCTGGTTCTGTAAAGCACCTTATAGCTAACTCCACACCCTACACTACATGCCAAGGGGTGCACTCTAAAGGCTGGCCCTACATCATCCATCAGGCAGGAGCCGTATACAGTCCTCCAACTCCGCAGTGGGTATAGTGCAGCTGGGTTGATGAAGTAAACTTCTTGGAAGATATCATCTAGAGAAAGAAAGAAAGAGAAAACCTCCATATTAGGACGGTAAGAATCTCTCAGTACAGGAAAGAAGTTCATCACCTAAAGCTGGTTGGTAATGCAAGGAGGTATTCAGGGGGATGTATCTACAGCCTTTCTTATTTGCCATTTTCCAATTACCTGAAGGTAGCTGCATATAGCCCAGTTGTAATGATTTAAAGAGGCCTGTGTACTTTACTGTAAGATCAAGAAACCTTCACACCACATCACTGTTGATGAATCTAAAGGAGATTTACAATATAATAGAGTAGAAAGTGAAAAACACTAAACTAGTAGAATTTAGTTCAAAATGTGTCATCTTAAGAACACTTGTTCAATTTCCCGATCATTAATGGTGTCAAATCGATGTTCGTTTTTGACCGCAGTGATGAAAATATTCAAAGGAGCAGGATGGAAAAATTTCCATAAATTAAGTTTCTAACAATGTATGTGGTTTTCGTTTATAAAAGTACATTCATTCCAAAATCGAATGTTTAAGCAAACAAAATTTTAAATCACTTTTGATCAACATTTGTTTTGTACTATGAATTTTCATATGAATACAAATCTACTAGCGTACAGCCAGCTTAAGACTGTTATCCTGTCCCAGTTCCTGCTGCTTCTAAACCATGACCATAAGATTATGTTGCTGACTTATGCCAGGAGAGGATACGTCTGCTGTTACTGAACTCTGGATGACAAAGTTCTTGAAGGTAAATAGAACAATTCTTTTGAGTGTTGTAGAAGCTAATTTTGTTATGCCTAGCCGCTATATTAGGTTAATTCATTATTGTATTTAGTTTTGATTTATACTAGTTCCAGAATTACGCTAAAAATAACCATCCTTTTGTGTATTATAAAAGTGAATGTGGTTACATGTCTAGCTTGCAGATGAGGGCATTTTGTTATTGCCCTTTGTACTGTCACTTTTCATTTTTTTTACTATTTCCTTGGCAATCACTGCAATCAACCTAGTTTCATAGTGTTTAAATCACTACAAATATTGTTTAGGTATAGTAACTACATTCTTTCCTTTTAATGAAATATTCCCCTTGAGGTTTACATTTTCCATACTTGCTCTATTTTCATTTGAGATTTGGTAATTTGCTGCATTTTGCTGGGGCCTTGCATTCACATTCATTTCAGGATACAGAGCCAAACATCCCCTTCATATGAATTGTATAAAAAAAATCAGGAAGCTCTACATTTTCATGATGTCTGGCTGCTTGGACCTAGATATAAATAAAATCTATAAATAAATGTCTACATTTCGTAGGGATACTGCAGCTCAACAGAAGCTTTCTATATAATCTATCTCAATGGAAAAGCTGTGGAAAATGCATATTGATGCCACTGGTTCACTTTACCAACAGAAAATGTTCATTACCCACTTAAAGAGGAAGTAAACCCTGATGGGTTTTACTTCCTCTTTTGTTCCCTGCAAACCCTGCAAAGTAAAAGCATAATGGGCTAGTATGCATCGCACACTAGTTTATTGTGTGGCACTTACCTGCAAACAAAGCCCACGCTGTCCCCGTTGGTGGAAGCATCCACCTTTGCCCCATATTCCTTCCGGGGCCATGGACTCTGGCTGTGTGACTGGCCAGAGCCGCGTGGCATCACTCCCGCGCATGCGCGCTGAAGCTGCCAGTCGCGACACTCGCTCAGGAAGAAACGGCACGGAGGTCCGTTTCTTCACAGTGCATGCGCCGATGACATCATCGGGGCACTACAAGGTAAATATCTCCTAAACGGCGAATGTTTAGGAGGTATTTACAGTATCTATAGGTAAGCCTTATTCTAGGCTTACCTATAAGTACAAGTTCTAAAAAGGGGTCTGCAACCACTTTAAGTGTATTTCTGACACTTGTTGCTTACAAGGTAAAATCTGTATTTTTTGCTAGAAAATTACTTAGAACCCCCAAACATTATATATATATTTTTAGCAAAGACTCTGGAGAATAAAATGGCGGTTGTTGCAATATTTTATGTCACATGGTATTTGTGCAGTGGTCTTTCAAACGCAATTGTTTTGGAAAAAATACACTTCACTGAATTAAAATAATAAAAATAAACAGTAAAGTTAGCCCAATTTTTTTGTACACTGTGAAAAATGATGTTACACCGAGTAAATAGATACCTAACATGTTACAGTTTAAAATTCCGCAAACTCGTGGAATAGCCAAACTACAGTATTTAAAAATCTCCTTAGGTGATGCTTTAAACATTTTTAACAATTACCTTTTTAGAGTTACAGAGGAAGTCTTTTGCTAGAACTATTGCTCTCACTCTGACGATCGTGGCCATACCTCACATGTGTGATTTGAACACTGTTCACATTTGCGGGCGCGACTTAAATATGCATTTTCTTTGATGCACGCAGGGACGGGAGGGGGGGGGCGCTTTACATTTTTTTCCCCTTATTTATTTATTTTTACGCTGTCCCTTTAAAAAAAAAAAAAAAACCTCTGATCACTTTTCTTGCTGTCATGAGGAATCTAAAAATTCCTTTGTGACAGTAATATGCAGTGAAAGGTACTCTTTATGGAGGGATCTGGGGTCTAAAACCCCAAATCCCTTCTTTGCACTTAAAAGTATTCAAAATGCCAAAATCTGAGCTTTGGAATACTGACTTTTTAAAAAATCTGCGCCATTGGCAGCTGAGTAAACCGGAAGTGACGTCCTGATGTTGAGTCCGGGTTTTTAGATCGGAGACCTGATCAAAGCCAATCCTGGCTTTGTATGGGTCTCCGGCCAGCCGGAGGTCTCCCGGTGGAAGGTGTCCCCTCCTGCTCCTGGTCATAACGGCCGAGCTGGCTGGTTGTTATCACTAGAAAGCTGACCGCCAGCTCTAAAAAACGGTACTGGGGTGAAGCCTGCAGCAGCGGTACAACTACTTCCTTAAATCGGTGATATAAGAGAAAAGCACAGGCACCCTAATTTACACCCCCCGTCACAGTATTTGACAGCCATTGGTTCCCACTGCTATCAAACTGGTCAGGATGGGGGATGGACAAGGGGGCTGGGGGGGTTGAGAAGTGCGCCCTGCACAGAGTGCAGGGTTCATGAGTACACTGCATACAGAGTGCAGAGTTGAGGAGTGTGCTATGTAGAGGGTTGAGTAGTGCACTAAACACAGAGTGCAGAGTTCAGGAGTGTGCTACGTACAGAGTACAGTGTTCAGCAGTTTATTGCAGAGTTCAGGTGGACACATGTACAGAGTGCAGGGTTGAACAATGTATTAAACATGAAGTGCAGAGTTTGAGCAGTGCACTGCAAACAGGGTGCAGAGTTGAGGAGTGTGCTATGTACAAAGTGCAGAATGCAGCGGTATGCTATGTACAGATTTTGGGTTGAGGAGTGCGCACTGCACAGAGTGCAGGGTTCATCAGTACACTACATACAGAGTGCAGAGTTGAGGAGTGTACTATGTACAGGGTTGAGTAGTGCACTAAACACAGAGTGCAGAGTTCAGCTTTGTATAGAGTGTGCAGTGTACAGAGTTCAGGGTTCAGGAGTGCACTGCATAAACAGTACGGGGTTCAGAATTGTGCTAGGTACAGAGTGCAGGGTTCAGGATTGTGCTACGTACAGAGTTCAGGGTTTAGGAGTACACTACGTGCAGAGCCCAAGAGCACATTACATTCAGAGCGCAGGGTTCAGAAGTGCACAACATACAGAGTGCAGGGTTCAGGAGTGTGTTACATTCAGATTGCAGGGTTCAGGAGTGCGCTACATACAAAGTGCAGGGTCCAGAATGGTGCCATTTACAGAGTGTAGGGTTCAGGAGTGCGCTACGTGCAGAGTGCATGGTTCAGAAGTGTGCTATGTACAGAGTGCATGGTTCAGGAGTGTGCTATGTACAGAGTGCAGGGTTTAGGATTGTGCTATGTACAGAGTGCATGGTTCAGGAGTGCACTACTTGCAGAGTACAGCATTCCGAAGTGTGTTACATTCAGAGTGCATGGTTTAAGAGTGCGTTACATACAGAGTGCAGGGTTCAGGTGTGCGTTCCATGCAGAGTGTAGGGTTTGGGAGTGCATTACATGTAGAGTGCAGGGTTCAGGAGTGCGTTACATGCAGAGTGCAGGGTTCAGGAGTGCGTTACATGCAGAGTGCAGGGTTCAGGAGTGCATTACATGCAGAGCGCAGGGTTCAGGAGTGTGTTACAGGCAGAGTGAAGGGTTCAGGAGTGTGTTACATGCAGAGTGCAGTGTTCAGGAGTGCGTTACATGCAGAGTGCAGCATTCAGGAGTGCATTACATGCAGAGAGCAGTGTTCAAAATCACACTACATAAAGAGGGCAGGGTTCAGGAGTGCTCTATGTACAAGGTGCAGCGTTCAGGAGGAGTGCATTACATTCAGAGTGCAGGGTTGAGGATTGTGCTATCACAATCTGAGTGCCAGTGTGCATATCTCACAGGCCAGTTTACACCCCCCTTCAGAGCTCTCCCCCCAAATTTCTGCCCCCCCCAATACAAAGCTTTTCTCTCCTCCCTGCCCAGTGCAGAGTGCCTTTCTCCTCCTTTTCCAGTACAGACCTCCTCTCCCTGTGTAGTACACAGAGTTGCCTCACAGAAAAGAATGGACTGAAACTTACAGGAGGTCAGGCTGTCGGCATGGGCTTCTTGAGATGCTGCGGGCTCGATGTTAGAGCTGTTTGCCCCTCTACATCCCATCCCCTCCTCTGCTGTATATGCAGGGAGAGCAGGAAGGGTTGAGTGTGTCGCCGCGATAGGTGTCACTTACAAACACAGAAGCTGGGATGCTAGTAAGCAGTGATGCATGATGCAGGGCCGAAGGCGTCGGCTAAAAAAATAAAAAGCCCTTAGTGCATCAAAAAACTTAAAGCTGACAGCTGGCCTGGCCCCCTATCAAAGAGAAGGGCTCGGGCCCCCTACAGGAGGGCCAGTTGTACCCCCCTATCGGCGGCCCTGGCAACTCTGCACATGCTCAGTTTTCACTAAGCATCTATGCTGAGCATTTCCTCTGTATCTGGGAAGCTGTGTGTGTGTTCTCCTTTTAGCAAACTGAAGTGCATTAGGAATCCTGTTTCATGTAGACCTAAACCCTAGCTGGGTAAATGTTCAATACCATAGTGTTTCTGTTTCACTAGCAAGAATTGGCATTTTAATTGGACCAAGGTTCAAAAATCAATGAGAAAAAACCCTTTGGAGTGTTAAAAAACTCATTTTGTTTGTGAATATATACGTTTGACATTTTTTGTTAATAAACAATGAATATACTTTGCAAGGACAGTACTCTCTGGTGTTTTGTTAGACGTGCATACCTAACTGGGCAGAATTGACTTTCCTAAACCACTGTGTAGCACAAATAATGCATGCAGACCACTTCCTGTCTGCATGCATCTGTTCCAATACCAGCTGCACATCATTTGCTTAGACCCAGTCCCTGGTCTATGCCGGTGTGATATGTGACATGAGCATAACTTGTAGACATTTATCACCTCATGACAGAAGGTGCCTGAATAAGGACCTTCAGGGCAAATCACCAGTTTTCAGTGAAAGCTGCAGATTTAAAAATATAGAAAACAACTTTTGAAATTATATCAACATTCCAAATCTTATATGAGATTTTACTAACTGGTCGACTTTAATACTTCTTTTCTGACAAATAAAAGGCATCCAATCTTGTAATCATCTCATATTTAACGGCGGAACAACAAAATGTTCTTTGCTCTTGGCAAATAATCTGTCTGAGTTGTAACTCAACTATGATCCTACCTTTAAGAATGATGAAAAATCTGAATCCCTCTTACGAGAGAAAAAAGTACAATTTTATTTTTAATCTTGTATGGGTTTTCTGAGAAAGTCTGGTTCACTCTGTGATTCATAGCTAGGCCATAAAAGCTCCAATGTAGCAAACAAAATTACAATAAAAATCCAAACTTAATTAAGAGACAATAAATAACAATTCAGAAGTGACTCAGTAGAGTGAAATAACCTTATATGTTTAATAGATATGCTTGTTCGGCTTCACTTTTTAAACAATAAATCCAAAGATAGCTACTGTAATGCATATTGATGTCATTTCATTTATGCCAATTATATTAAAAAATACTATAACAGATTAGCAAAATGAAAGCTGATTGGTTGCCCTGGGTAATAGTAACTTATTTTCCTTGTCCCTACTTCTATAACTTGGGTTCAATTGTAATTTCAACTCAGTTTTTCCTAAAATAGGGTTCCCTCTTATGGGTGTAGTTGACTGTATTTTATTCCCTACCTGGAATTCAGTACTGTCTAGGATGGTAGATTCCTCCCCCACACAGTGATAGCCAGTGGTGTATTATGGTATTGTGCTGCCCTAGGTAGAACTAAAATCGGGCAACCCCCCCTCCATCTTAATTTGTCCCACCCCTTCCTGTTCGTTGACACCCGCTGCCATTCAATCCTGTCCGCCAAAAACAAACGGATGGGGATCTATTCACCATCTGTCTGGAGGATCAAATTGCAGACAGATGGAAATGGACAGGCGGTCTGTTTCCATTCAACTACCTCATAGAGGAGAGCTGACTGCGTCAGTGTCCGTTCTGCATAACGGACAGGTCTGCTTTACGGAGCCCACCCACATGAAAGGGCCCTTACTATGTATTTTATTTTATTTAAATTCTTTTACAACTTTATTTTTTCTTGTAGGAGGTGGAATTGTATTATTTTAATTTTATAATATTTATTTAATATTTTTTTTTACATGGGGGGGGGGGTTGCTTTGGAGAGACATCAGGGGTCTAAACAGACCTCTAATGTCTCTTTTTTTTTGAGACAGAGAAAGGGACTGAAGACAGTCCCCTTTCTCTGCAGCCTGGGCTGCACTGTGGATGAATGAGATAGGAGTCTTTATAGAGACTCCTATTCATTCATAAAATGAAATATAGTAAACAATGTTTACTATATTTCATTCACAAACTGACAAACAGTAAACACAGGTTACTATATGTCAGTGATTAAAGAATGCCAAAGCAATCAGTACTGGGATCGCTGTCTGTATTCTTTCAGGAAAAGAAGGGGGCTGGTAAACACAAGTTTACCAGCCCCCCGCTCTCCACCCATCCAGCTGTCTCCCACACTAGCAAGAGGGGGAGGAGGGAGAGCTGGCTAGCAGCTTCAGGTGAAGGGGTTTCCTGCAACTCCAAAATTTGGCGGGAGGGGAAGCCAACAGCTGCAGGAGATTGGATTTGCGAGGGGGGGGGAATCAGTGCAATGGAGTGAACTTACTTGGAGTGGGAGCCTGGGGCCGGCACTGCCTCTCTGAAAAATGGCAACAAAGGCAAATGCCTTATTTGCCTCGTTGTAGATACGCCCCTGCTGATAGCATGGCTAGGACAGTAAAAGCTCAGCGATTTAGTCAAGCTGTCATGAGCTCTGCAAACAATCCTATGAAAAATCTAACAGTGGCAAAGGGTACAAAAATACAGTTACATTTGTTTTCTGTGCCAGGAGTCAGATGCTAGTGGTGTTTAGTGCAAGGTTTCCAGCACTGCGAACCATTGTGAGCAGTGTACAAGCCAGCGTTTTATCCCTACACTAATGCATCCCCCATCACTTAAAGATGAACTCTTAGCAGACATAACAAAAACTTGTTAAAGCGGTAATGTAATATATTGCAGCTTACCAATCAATAGATGTGGTGGCTGCATTCGTTTCTATTTTTAGGCTTTTTTCCTTGGTTTTCAGCTGGTGGCCAGTAACATGCCACTTGTGTTAAAGTGCCTCCACTGTGGATGAAGAAACACAGGGGGCACTTTTGGAAAGCGGCATTGTCAGTCTGGGGGGAGGGGAGTGTTAGATGTACTAGCAGATTTAGACACTAAAAAAATGAAGTCTAACTCCAGCTAATACTTGTAAGCAGTTACAGCAACGTTTTTTTTTTCTTTTTTGAGATAAAGATTTTCCATAAATAAATAAAAGCTGATCAATGTAAGCACCCCTGTCAATGGTAAATGATTTTTCTCAACTTTGTAACTGCTTCATCTGCAAGACAGCTGGAAACACAACAGATTTACTGGCAAAATTACCAAGTGAAAATAAAGGAAAGAAAGCCTAAAAAAACAAAAAAAAAACAAATTCAACCGTCACATCTAAAGTATGCCAAGCTGCAATATAATAAAAGTTTGCTTTTGACTTTAATACCACTTTAATGCAGTTGTGTATTACTTTAAATATTTAAACTGATATTTACATACAACTACCACTAACAACTTGAATCTGTCTTGAAATCAGGCTCTGGCATCTACTTGCACAGCTTCACTGAGACTGGGATTGGGAAGGGTAGTGCTAGTAGCCAATCAGGCTTTCTTTGTTAGCACATGTGCTAGCAGGGAACCTGATGGCAGGAGGACAGCGCAGAATGAGCTAATGACTTATTGCTGTGTTGCTACTCCATCATTGTTCTATTAGAAACTGGGAGAGCAGGTAGGTAGCATCACTTTATTCTTTAACTGCAACCCTTAAAGGGGTTGTAAACCCTCAAGGTTTTTCACCTTAATGCATTCTTTCCAGCGACGGGGACGAGCACACCAGCTCCAGCCGGTGTCTCGGGTCCTGATTGGATAGATTGATAGCTGCGCAGCCATTGGCTCCTGCTGCTGTCAATCAAATCCAATGATGTGGGAGTCGGGGCCGAGTCCTGCTGTCTGTGTCAATGGACGCAGCAGCAGGACACAGGAGCACCGCTGCATGAGTGCCCCCAGGGAAAGCGTTTCTCCTGTCGGGGCACTCGATGAGGGGAGGAGCCAGGAGTGCCACTGGGGGACCCCAGAAGAGGAGGATTGAGGCACTCTGTTCAAAACCCTTGCACAGAGGAGGTAAGTATGACATGTTTGTTATTTAAAAAAAAAAAAAAAAAAAAGAGCCTTTACAATGCCTTTAAAGTGGTTGGAAGGGCAGATGTTTTTTTTTTTTTTATCTTAAAGTGTTACTAAACTCAGAACCTGCATTCACTATATCTGGTCTCCCACAGTACACCGAAAATGGAAATGCAATTATTTTTAGTAAATATAAACTGCTAAATACATTTTCTCATCAGCAGTATATAGCAGTGACTTGTATCAATCTCTGCTTAAAGCTTGCAGGAGGGGTTTTCATTCTCCAATGATCCTCTGTCTGGGCAGTGCTGATTGGCCCTGTGCTGATCACATGCACTCTCCCAAGAAAAAAAAAACTCTCTAGCAATACACACCCAACTGAGCATCTGCAACATGAGATGTATTGGAGTCCATTAAAGAAGAAGATCAGAGAGACAGGATCATACAGCCTTGATACACAATGCAGAGGATTAACCCTTTAGGTTCCACAGTGAGTATAACAAGCATGTTTTACTGCATATACACACTGATTTTACTGTTGTGCGTTTAGTAACACTTTAATGAATTCTATGAATTAAGATAAAAAGCATTCTGTGTCAGCAGCCACCCTCAGCTCCCCACTAACCTGAGGTCCATCTAGATCCAGTGACATTATAGGATTGTCTCAGCTGCCCTGCACTCCCCTCCTCATTAGCTGAGACATTGGCTCCCGCTGCTGTCAATCAAAGTCAGTCAGCCAATGAGGAGAGAAAGGGGCGGGGCCAGGCCCTGGCTCATGTCTGAATGGACACAGGGAGCTGTGGCTTGGCTCGGATGCCCCCATAGCGAGCTGCTTGCTGTGGGGGCACTCAACAAGAGGGAGGGGCCAGGAGCACCGAAGAGGGACCTGAGAAGAGGAGGATCGGGGCTGCTCTGTGCAAAACCAACTGCATAGAGGAGGTAAGTATAACATGTTTGTTATTTTTAATTAAAAAAAAGAGAATTTACAAATCACTTTAAAGAGAGATACAGGTGCTGCCATTACAACCTCCTTTGACAAATACTATTTGCCTGGCTTCCTTTGCTGTACTATAATTATTTTGAGACACTGACCTGTAACAAGCATAAAGGACAACCAGAGTGAAATCACAACTTGTTCCAGGTCAGTCATATTCTGCTACATACCATATCCAGCAATGGGAGCTTCTGCATCAACAGTAAGCAATTCTATGCCAAAAAACACCCATCGCCAGCATCCCAGTACCAGATGCAACCGTTCTGCATAAATACTGCATCATACATCATATAGTGGATTCTCCATGTGAACATATAAAAAATACACAGAGCTTAGTGTACATTGCCTATGCCGGAAGGGAGGAGAAGCCCCTTCCTGAGGTCTTGGGCAGCAGCTAAAACTGCTAGAAGGGGGCTGAATCCTCTCCTATTCCTGCATATTGTGCAAGTTTTCATTGTGAGTGGAGTGGCCTTTAACTACAAACTATTCACTAAATGAGAAATATGTTAAGAGTCAAATTTTCATAAAAGGCAAACAGCTGCATGTCAAGACCAATTTATCTGGCCTGCTTCTGAGCACACTATTCAATTAGTAGAGAGACTATTTTTAATTGATATGCATTGCAACTTTTATTTTTTGCAGGTGTGAAGATTAAAATGTTGCGTAGCTCATTTTATATGAAACACAGCTGCACATGCTGTTTTACACAGTCAGCTGCCTTTAGAATAGCCTGTGCCTCACTATAATTAATTACACATACCACAAGAAAAAGTAGAACAGTAACTCTGATGATACTTAGAAAGAAAGTGATAATATTTCTGTCATAGCAACCCCAGCTAAACACTACAATGTATTCAATGTGCCTCTATGGGGAACTTGTTGTGCAATGCACATTGTATCATTACAAGTACTTCCAAAACAACAAACATTAGTATTATTAGTTGTTTGAAAAGATAATCTTAATCTTTAAATACGCTCAGGGTAAATTTACAGTAGACATGAGTATAAATCTCCCTTGCCTCTAAAGCCCTTTCAGATCGCGCACCAGAGGCTACTGACAGGTGGTGGGGAAGTGATGTGACACCTCATCACCATCGGTTTCAACCCCAATTTTGCCGACAAATGCTCTGCAACCTTGTGCACTGCATGTGGTTGCGGGGCGTTTGTGGCACTTCACCATTTACTTGAATGTGTAGCAGATTTGCTGCCCGCTGATAGCTTCATGTTGGGTGTGAACTTTGCCATGTGTAGGAATCAAAAAATCACAGCCGCGGCATGTAAAGACCCCTGACTGCTGCCTATTGCAAAAACGCGGCTCAATCACGGATTTTTGCAGCCCCCCACCTGCAACTCTAAAGGAAGCCTCAGAGTAATATGAAAGTGGACCTATTAATATGCTTTTTTATAAAAAATAGGAATTTGTAATTTATACATTTTAAAGAGATAGTAAAGCCTTGTTTGTTTTTTTTTATTAAATAACAAACATGTTATACTTATCTGCTTTGTGCAGTGGCTTTGCACAGAGCAACCCAGATCCTCTTCTCGGGTCCAACGCCGGCGCTCCTGGCTCCTCCCTCCTGCTGGGTGCTCCCCACAGCAAGTAGGCTTGGGGCACCCAAGCATGCTTGCTCCCGACCTGCAGCTCTGTGTGTCCATTCATACACAGAGCCGTGGCTCGGCCCCGTCCCCTCTGTCCCCCGATTGGCTCACTGGCTGTGATTGACCACAGAGAGGTAAGGCTCTCGTGGACATCACTGGATCGAAAGGGGGCTCAGGTAAGTCTTGGGGGGGGGGGGCTGCTGCACACCGAAGGTTTTTTACCTTCATGCATGCACATGAAGGTAAAAAAAACCTTGTACCTTTACAACCACTTTAAGGCTTCATGCACACAGGACGTTTTGGTAATGCTGCTTTTTCCTCCCCTGGGGCAAAGGCATCCAGGGGAGGAAAAAGCAGCATTGAAAAAGTGTCCAGACTATTTACAGGCGTTTAGGCAAGTCAGTGTTTTTTTGCGGCAAAACACTCCTCTACTGCCACTGTTTTTTTTTTCTACATCTAAACGCCTATTTGTACAAGGACACATAGGGGGTTTATTACGAAAGGCAAATCCACTTTGCACTGCAAGTGCACTTGAAAGTGCACTGAAAGTGCACTTGGAAGTGCAGTCACTCTCAACCTTAGGGGTAGATCTGAAATGAAGGGAAGCTCTGCTGATTTTATCATCCAATCATGTGCAAGCTAAAATGCTGTTTTTTATTTTCCTTGCATGTCCCCCTCGGATCTACAGCGACTGCACTTTCAAGTGCACTTGCAGTGCAAAGTGGGTTCTCTTTAGTAAATAACCCCCATAGGCACATAGGACATTTATAGGCAGAAAAAAAAGGACAATCACTCTTTAAAAGCCTTCTCTAAAGTGGTCTTTGCACCAAGCAAGGTTTGTTTTTGTTTTTTCATGTCCAACCCCACGCACAAAACGCTTTTTGGTCTGTTTTAAGTAATCAGTTGGATGATTGCTAGCACTAATAAAGGGGAGCCTTCTAGTTAAAGAAAGTTTGGACCTCCTGCTTATTTACTACCCTCCTGTCTTTAAAAGAAACTCCAGTGCAAAGTCCAATGTGATGGCTGGTGAGAGAATTATAGACATAGAAGACATACTTCAGTCAAAACTGAAAGTTAAGTCTTGAGAGATATTGATAGATAGAGTTCTTGATACACCTGCCTAGCATTGCCTACCTACTTTCCCTTGTTGCCTGCAATTGCTTTGGTAATCTAAAGGTCCTAAGCAAAGTTCTTCTCCTCCTCTAACTTTTCTAAAAGCACCCAACTATAGTGAAGATTTCACGAAGTTCTCAATGTAATCATTTAAATGAACAATGAAAGGGACATGTATGGTTCAGCTAATTTTGGTTACTAGGTTGTGGGATCAAAGTACAGAAACAACCTTGCTACTATTCCAAATTGCTATCATACCCACCCATATTATATTTTGTAACTATTTATTACAAATGCTAATAGAACTCAGGCCTGTATAGGTTCTAAGATTAGAATACACAACTGAACAGTTTCTGCACATTTTTCTGATAGGAGTCACTGCTAAGCTAAATGACTCTCAGAGACCCTGTTAGGACTATAGTAGCCCTCTTTGAATCAAGTCTTGAAGGAGTATTTTAGGAGAAACACAACCCTCTCTTTAACACCGTGGCACAATAAACTACATCCATTTTTCCTTGATCAAGCTTTGGTACTCACAAAACTTTGCACTGGGAGGCCACCACAAGTGGTTCTGAGCATGTGTAAGAATGGTAAAGCCACAAGAATCACAAAGTGGCCCCATGAGATTGCGAACCCCTGGCACAAGGGTTTCCACATCATACCTTTAATCCAGGACACATATTAATTACACAGGTTCTGAGGCTGATTTAATGCAGATAAGGAATCAAGTGAGTTTAATTACCACCTTAATCGGCCACAGAACCTGTGTAATTAATGTGTGTCCTGGATTAAAGTGATGATGTGGCAATCCTACCTGCCACCCTAGGTGGTGGCTAGGGTGGCTGCCAGCCAATGGATCTTCAGGCTTGGTTTATACTGGTACAGTGCAATTTTGATCCGATTTTCTAGTGCAGTGCAACTTGATGTGATTTTGATACATTTTGTTTACTGCAACTATTCCCTGTCAGCCAGCAGAGATGAGTTGGTTGTTAGGAACCAGCACCTTCCAGTATCCTAACAACCAGTGACTTATTGGTTTTTGAGGAGCTAGCACCGTCAATGCTGAGTCATCCCTGCTGTCAGTGGGGGACTCTCCACTGACAGCAGAATATAAACAAAAGAGCAGACATAAAAAAAAAAAAAAATGGTGTGCCAAATGGCCAAGAGTATTGAAACACCAGGTAAAAGAACGAAATTGTTACTTAATATGGTGGTAAATGGCACTGCTTTCGGGAAACAATTTCTGCACCATGGATTCCACATGGTCATACAAAGTCTTTGGCAGTGACTCTACCTTTCAAGGTGATGATGGGGCCTGCAGAATTCCAAGATATGGCTGCCCAGACCAAGTCCTTTGGCTGGCCTGGTATGGATTGGGGACTTTCAGATTCCAATAAGTCAACCCCGTTCTGCTTAAAATCCATACCAGACCAAAGGGCCTTGTATGGATTTTGGGGGGACCCCACACATTTTTTTTTTGGCATGTGGTCCCCTTCAAAATCCATACCTGACCCGAAGGGCTTGGTATGAATTTTAGGAAGACCTGCAATCCGTTTAAAAAAAAAAATAAAAATTTTGGCTCTTTTGTTTACATTCTGCTGCCAGCAGGCAGGGAATTCCTCGTGGACAGCAGGGATGAATCATTGGTTGTTAGGATGAAGCAGGTGCCGGCTTCTAACAATCACACAAAAAGCTGTCCTAAGCTTACAATCAGGACTGTCTTGTGCCAAGCATTGTGGCAGCAGAATCCTGGTCTGGGCAGCCATATCTTGGAATTCTGCAGGCCCCATCATCACCTTGAAAGGTAGAGTCACTGCCAACAACTTTGTATGACCATGTGGAATCCATGGTGCAGAAATTGTTTCCCAAAAGCAGTGCCATTTACCACCATATTAAGTAACAATTTCGTTCTTTTACCTGGTGTTTCAATACTTTTGGCCAACCCCTGTATCTCTTGTGGGGACAGAGACAGCAATAAACAGATGTCAGGTGTTCCAGCTCTACCCCACTCCATCCAAACAATTTGCCTTTACACACAGGGCTTTGTGTTTCTAGCATGTCATCTATAAAAGGTGGACCTTTGTTAGAGTTATGCTACTGATCCCCGATTTACCTTTCACACATCTGTAAAAAAAAATTATTAAAAACTTGCAAGCATACAGCTTGTTATTAAAACATGTTTACATATATACAAAAATAAATAAAAAATAATATATACATAAATAAACAAAAGCAAATCGGCTTGCACCAGAAGATAAAAAAAAGCAAATGGCTTTTTGCCAAAAAGCATAAATAGAACTATGTACAAAGAAACATAATTGTATTACTAGCAAACTACAAAATTATGCAAAACAAAGCCCTAACTTCAACCTAAACACACCCTCAGGCTAAGAAACGATTACATATTTAACCCACGCATGCAGCCTTTTTCCAAATATCTGATCTTATCAAAATCTAGGGGACGTGAAAGGACAGAAAAAAAGCCGCACACCCAGAAACTGACAGACAGCAGCTTCGGGGACCTGACATTCCTCCACGGCTTTGTCCAGGCCCCCAGCCACCACCTGTCCTTCTCAAGACCCCGAATCTTCCCAACCTCATCCAGAATGTTGTGCACCACCACCTCGACAGGAAGGACTTTTCTCTGGGTGGAAATCTGACACTGTGCATTCCACTTGAAGTAACAGACTACTAAGCTAACTAGAAAAAGTGTCTCAAAATCAAAATCCCAAGGTGTCTCAAAAGACCCATACGACCACTCTGCATAACTCAAGCGGGAAAGGAAAGGGATACCCAGAGCCTCACCCACCCGCTTATAGACTTCTTGAAAGGGCACAGAAGCAAGAAATGGTCCATTGTCTCCTCCATACCGCCACACTCTTGGACAACCATGGTTCTCTGCAGAACGATGCTTCAAGTTGCCCTTCACATAGAGTCTGCCATGGAACGAGTGACAGGCCAAATCCAGAAACTTTAAAGGGATTCTCTCCGGATTAATCAAACGCAGACCCTCCCTCATAACACGGCCTGGGCAATCGCTCAAGGCCAATGGCTCGCTAAAGGCAGATTCAACAACCCTCCTCTCCAGGGCCTTTCCTAGGAAGAGACTTAATTTCCTCTGTCATCACTCGCCACTGCCGAAGCATTTTCAGACATGGGGCAACATAAGTTGGGAACTTACCATGTTGGACCCTCAGGCTTTTCACTGGCCCACCATTCTCCCAGCTTCTCAGAAAAGGCCTAAACCAGGACTGAAAAATACCAACCCACCCAGGCGGTTCCTTAGCCAGCAAGCATATTACCAAAATTTAGTTTCAACAACATCAGAGAAAAGAATACCACCACGTTGACCATACCTAGGCCTCCCATCCACCTGAGAAGGTAGGTACAGACCTCTTAATAAGGTTCAGTTGCCAAGAAGAAGCCATAGGTACTTATGATTGACCAGATCAAAAGCTTTTGCCTGATCCAATGCCAGCAGGTAGTTTCTCCAGCCTGCAGCCCTGCACCATTCCAGGGCCTTCCACACATCTGTAACATCCTCTGGTGGAGACTCGATCACTGTTATTTAAACACACACAGAGCTGTAATTATCTCCAGCAGAGAAGGTTTGCTGAATATGAGATTCACTACTTTATAAATACGCCCCATAAAGTGTATGTCCAGGCAAAATGTTTTTTCTTAGTTTTGGATGGAGTGAGGAAACATTAGAACACCGGTCAGCCCTAGATCGCTATCTAAGGCTCCATTAGAGAGATTTTCCCCTACTTCCTGTTATACAGAAAACATTTTACCAGACAGGAAATGAGGGTAACTTTGTAACAGCAACAGAGACAGAAATAGTAGAGTAGGGAGAAGCTAAATTCGTCAGAATTTCATTTCTGTTGTGTCCCAAATTTTCTCCCAATTCCTGTGTGGTGAGACCATTGTCAGCAGGGGAGAAAGTGCCCCGGATTGTAGCAAAAACCTGATAGGGGTTCTAATCCTTCCCCATTTTTTCCAAAACTAGAAAAAATTTTTTAGTGTGACATACAATTTAACCATTTGACTGCTAGTGGCTTGTCCCACAAGGGGCTAAAACTGAAAATTGTATCAAATACCACAATTTTCCTTTCCTGATGCCAGTCCATGGCAGCATATCTGTGATATAGCTCTGCCCCTATATCCACCCACCGTACCTGTATAAATCAAGATCAAAAAAGGGAGTGTTCTTATGCTGACATGGATTGGCATTAGGAAAAGGAAACTATGGTAAGTATTTGATACAATTTTCTGTTTTCCTGTTGCCAACATGGCAGCATAGATGTGATAGGTAACGAGCTAAACAGGGAGGGCTCTAATGTTTAATCAAACTTTATTACAATGGACACGGAAGCCTGGATCGTCATTTAATCGAAGTCTATTGACATACAAGCCTCTGGATCGTCCCTGTAGCACCTGAGACAGGTGCACTGCGGCAGCCAGCCTGCTGCTTGGTAGATGTCTCCATAGACATTTCGCAAGCGTTGCCCTACACTTAAAGATGTAAAAATGGGGGAGATTGCTCTAGCTTTCCTTTTAAATGTCCTCTGCTGACATTTACCTACAGGCAAGCCTATAATAAGGCTTACCTATAGGTAGTGTAAATATCTCCTAAACTGGCACCGTGCCGTTCCTTCTGAGCCGTGTGCCATGAACGGCGGCTCCTGCGCACATGCGTAGGAGTTATGCCATCGCGCCTCCGGTCAGTCACAGACCCAGAGCCCGCAAACCTGGAAGCAAGACGAGTGAAGATGGATGCGGCTGCAGCGCTAACATCGTGGCGCTGGAACAGCTTAGTTTTAAGGTAAGTTTTACATAATGTGCTAGTATGCGATGCATACTAGCACATTATGACTTTACCAAAAAAAAAAACAGAAAAAGTCCAGCGGTATACAACCGTTTTAAGCCATGTAAATCTACATTTTTTTCTCATAAAGGAAAAAAACTTAAAAACTGAAATTCTAGTACACAAATAACCATCAAACACAAATAAAAAAAACACTCAATTAAATAAACTAATATACTTTATGTACACCTCTTCTAAGTAAGGCCGGGTTCACATTTATGCAGGGCGGGACAACGCATGTGATTCGGATAGGAATTGCACCGCATTCTTATTCAAATCACATGCGATTCTTTGCAGTGCGATTTGAGCCCATTCATTTTGTATGGGCTTCATTTGCATGGCACAAAAAAGGTGCAGGCTGGAATCGGATCGTATGGGTGCTCACACCCATACGATCTGATTCTTGCAATCGCACTGCGTTTTGCAATCTGTTTTGGGGCGTCAGTTCAATTGGTCATTGACACTGGTTGCAGATTGCATGACCGAAGTGCGACTTCAATGTGGTGTGGAAAATGCTCAGGATTTGCTGTTTCCCGCACAGCATATATGTGAACTGAGCCTAAAGAAAAAAGAAGTGTATTTAGCAAATTTTGCCTAAAAAGCTCAATAAGCGAAAATTGAGAATTGCCGTTTTGGTGAAATTTTGTTGATAGCTAACTGGCTACAATCAAGCTAACCAACAAAAAAAACAAAACAAAAACAGAACAAAAAATATACTTAACTATTCAACTACTTGGCCTATAACAGAGATTTATGTTGTATAGTTTTTATATATGCCTTGCCCACCTTTTTGCTAGTTTCAAATAGATCAGTGTGGCCGCCATCGCTGATAAATACATACATACATTTTAATTATATATATATATATATATATATATATATATATATATATATATATATATATATATATATATATATATATATATATATATATATACACACACATTTATATATATAATGACTATGACTAATTGTTTATGATTTCCATCCTAATGATACATATTGTATAATAACCTAAAAAAAAAAAAAATACAACCTGTAGATTGCTAGACATACAAAAAATATACTCAAAAATGAAATCTAAAGAGAAAAAAGAGGAGAGGATTAGTGGGAAGGCGAGATCTAGACAGAGTCAGTCAAAAGCAGATCTGCCAAGAGGAAGTGGTGGGTGGAAAGCTAACATTTCTGTCACTCCTCCCCCAACATCCAGTCATACACCTCTCTATATAGGTTCAGAAGCCATCATTCTGCTCCATAGCAACCAGAAGCTGTAAGCTGGGAACACTAATAAGCACAGAAATTAAGCAAGCAAATAAGGTTAGCACAGAAGTCAGTATTGCTTATAAAAAATGACAACTGCCAGAGCACATTTCCACTACAATAATGCTCTGTTATGGGAAATTGGATTGTGACATCTGCATGCAAATGATGCCATCAGAACTTAATTTGTGTATTGTCTCTCATTGGAAAATCCTTATTTAATATGTGCTTCCATTGAAAAATACATACTCCTGACAATGAATGCTATTTATAGTTATTCCAGACAAGCAGACATAGTGGGAATGGAAATGTATGTGCTATAATCTGATTTCCAGTTAAATGCCATACATTGTAGCCATAGAAGATATGCATTTCTTACTTTACACTCAGATGTATACAGGTTTGTAAATATATTTCACGTCTTTATATAAAGCATTGATGTTTTATTATATATATACATTATACTGTATACACACACACACACAGTATCTCACACAAATGAGTACACCCCTCACATTTTTGTAAACATTTTATTATATCTTTTCATGAGACAACACTGAAGAAATGACACTTTGCTACAATGTAAAGTAGTGAGTGTGCAGCTTGTAAAGCAGTTTAAATTTGCTGTCATTTCAAAAATAACTCAACACACAGCCATTAATGCCTAAACCACTGGCAATAAAAGTGTGTACACCCCTAAGTGAAAATGTCCAAATTGATGCCAAAGTGTCAATATTTTGTGTGGCCGCCATTATTTTCCAGCACTGCCTTAACCCTCTTGGGCATGGAGTTTACCAGAGCTTCACAGGTTGCCACTGGAGTCCTCTTCCCCTCCTCCACGACGACATCATGGAGCTGGTGGATGTTAGAGACCTTGCGCTCCTCCATCTTCCTTTTGAGGAAGCCCCACAGATGCTCAATAGGGTTTGGGTCTGGAGACATGCTTGGCCAGTCCATCACCTTTACCCTCAGCTTCTTTAGCAAGGCAGTGGTCATCTTAGAGATGTATTTGGGGTCGTTATCATGTTGGAGTACTACCCTGCGGCCCAGTCTCTGAGGGGAGGAGATCATGCTCTGCTTTAGTATGTCACAGTACATGTTGGTATTCATGGTTCCCTCAATGAACTGTAGGTCCCCAGTTCTGGCAGCACTTATGCAGCCCCAGACCATGACACTCCCACCACCATGCTTGACTGTTGGCAAGACACACTTTTCTTTGTACTCCTCACATGGTTGACATCATCTGAACCAAATAAGTTTATCTTGGTCTCATCAGACCACAGGACATGGTTCCAGTAATCCATGTCGTTAGTCTGCTTGTCTTAAGCAAACTGTGGGCTTTCTTGTGCATCATCTTTAGAGAAGCTTCCCTCTGGGACGACAGCCATGCAGATCAAATTGATGCAGTGTACGGTGTTTGGTCTGAGCACTGACAAGCTGACCCCCCCCCTACAACCTCTGCAGCAATGCTGGCAGCACTCATACATCTATTTCCCAAAGACAACCTCTGGATATGACGCTGAGCACGTGAACTTCTTTGATCAACCATGGCGAGGCCTGTTCTGAGTAGAACCTGTCCTGTTAAACTGCATGGTCTTGGCCACCATGCTACAGCTCAGTTTCAGGGTCTTGGCAATCTTCTTATAGCCTAGGCCATCTTTATGTAGAGGAATAATTGACCAGTATGAGAGAGTGAGAGCGATAACACCACATTTAACACACCTGCTCCCCCATTCCCACCTGAGATCTTGTAACACTAACAAGTCACATGACACCAGGGAGGGAAAATGGCTAATTGGTTTCAATATGGACATTTTCACTTAGGGGTGTACTCACTTTTGTTGCCAGTGGTTTAGACATTAATGGCTGTGTGTTGAGTTATTTTGAGGGGACATCAAATTTACACTGTTATACAAGTTGTACACTCACTACTTTACATTGTAGCAAAGTGTCATTTCTTCAATGTTGCCATATGAAAAGATATTTACCTTCTTACCTCTTTATTACAGTATATACAGGGAAATAATATCATTGTAACCTTTAATGTTTTGTCCTACTTTTCTTTTTCTTTGAAAGCTGTCACCAAGAGCCCTGCCACAATAATTCCCCTTCTCTATTTAAAATAAACATAGGGACGATCTGGCCTCTGTGTGGAGGCAGGTTTATCACCATCCAAATAAATTAATTCTAACAGCTTAAAGTGGTTCTATGCATTAAAGTAAAAAAACTTATGTGTGCAGCAGCTCCCCTAATACTTACCTGAGCCCCTATCTTGATCCAGCGATGTGCACAAAAGCCTCAGTTCTCCGGGTACTCTCCCTCCTCAAGGGTTGAGACTGTCAATCACAGCCAGTGAGCCATTGAGGAAAGAAAGGGGGTGGGGCCGAGCTGCGGCTCTGTGTGTGAATGGACATGCAGAGCAGTGGCTCGGGAGTGAGTCTGCTTGGGTGCCCCCATAGAAAGCTGCTTTCTCTGGGTGTACTCAGCAGGAGGGAGGGGCCAGGAGTGTCAGCGGGGGACTCAAGAAGTCTCTTACTCTCTTACACATCTTTATATTCTTCTCCACGCTTTTCTGCAGACCAATTTGATCAGCAAAAGAGACAGTGATAGGAATTTGGATAATCTAATATCAGGGGGGCCAGAGCAGCAACAGTCCTCAATCAAAAAAAAAAGAAGATAAAACAGTAACATTTCCCGACAGTGTTATAGTTTACTCTAACCTCCATCATGGTCACTTTGGTTGAATCTGCATGTATATGATAAAAATTATATAAATAACACCATGTGAAATAAAAAGGAACACTTACTGAACATTAGCAATTTTTGTATTCAACTCATACTGTTATCAGAATATGATAACGTTCGAGATAGAACTAACAATCAGTGAGGACAACTAAAGTCAAAAATTAGACTTATTGAGATCGGTGGCTTGGTGGTTAGCATGTTTACTTTGCAGCACTAGGGTCTTTAGGTTTGAATCCTGACCAGGACACAATCTACATGGAGTTTGCATGTTCTCCCTGTATGTGTGTGGTTTTCCTCCAGGTATTCTGGTTTCCTCCCACACTCATAAAGACATGCTGGTAGGTTAAAGAGGATCTTCACTGCATCTGCGCACCACAAACCAAAAACACGATTTAATTCATTTTTATTATTCAAAGCAAACCCCCCCCATCCATCCATGTTTCTTTGCTTTAAATTGTTGAGAAATCACCTAAAAAAAACAAAAAAACCCCTAGCATTTCTGGCTGTGGCCATCCTGAGTTGGGGCCGATGATTCATGTAGCATTTACTTCCTGGAATGCATCTGCCCTTAGCACAGGCATGTAGGTGTTCTGTCAAAATAGCCAATTCATCGAGATCTCCAAGCACGTCACTTCTGGTTACTGTAGCATCAGTAATTGGAGATTTAGACGAGTTGCTGTTTGCACACAACACCGCCAAGCGTGTACACTCTGGTACATATTATGAGTGGACGTTGTTAGTCCGCCCGATAGTAGGGCTGGGCAATTAAAAAAAAAAAAAATCTGCAATTTTTTTTACAAAAAACTCGATTCACAATTACAATCGAGTTTTTTTTTTATTTGGTCACCGCGCCGGTCCTGAGGAGCTGCGGGCAGGAGTTTTTAGGCTAGGCCGCGGTGTCCGGCCTAGTCCGCCGCGTCCGGCTTTGAGGACTAGGCCAAAGCCGCGGCCTCACCTAAAAACTCCTGCCCGCAGCTCCTCAGCACCGGCGCGGTGAAAAAAAAAAATCTAAAAAAATCGATTTGCTTAAAATTTGAATCGATTTGACCTCTCAACTCGATTCAAGATTTAAATCGATTTTTTTTCCCAGCCCTACCCGATACTAACCAAAAACATGCCTGCCTTTAAGGCGGCGACAGCTTTTTCCTCCTTAGCCGCTAGTATGTCAAAAGAGCAAACTCTTCGTGTACCGGAAATAGTAAAAGGGGGAGTGAAGTTCCACTTTAACTGTCTCAACTGCACCCAACATGGCTGCCTCACCTCCTTTTATTATATATATATATATATTCATATTTTTTATATATCTCATCCCTTAGCATCATAGTTTAATTAACCCATTTCTGGAGTAAGGGCTTATTCATACCATCCTGCGAACTACATCGCGGATTGGTGTCCATTGTGTAGGGCGATGCTTTGGGTTGGCATAACCCAAAGTACTGTCTACTTATTTTTTAACTTGACCTTTCATTTAAGTCTACGTGGCATGTTGCGTCACGCTATAGTAAAGTGAGTTGAAGGCTCATTTACACCTCCATCCCTGTGTTTAGTGTAAAGTTCGGTTCCGCGTGAATGTTAGCATACGTTTGCGGTGTGTCTTTTGGTATTATTTTAATTATTTTACTGCGTTGCATATACATGCATTTATGGTGCTCAAAAAAAAAAAAAGAAAATGAAGCAATTTATACACAGCAACCTAGGTTCACTGAAATACATTTGTTTTTCTTGCCTGTGCATCCGTACTGCGTTTAAAAATGCGTTCAACTGCATGTAAATGAGACCTAAAAAGGCATGCCCGGATTTTTATGAAACGCACACAACCCACTAAACAAAAACCCACAATGGATCAAACGCAGATAGTGTGAATGAGCCCCTAAAAGTGGGCAGAGAAGGTTGATGTGCGAAATGCCGTATCTTGTAGCAACCAATCAGATGTGAGCGCAGTGAAAGCCGAATTCGGATTGGCTGTTCTTGGTTAGTGCATTTTGGCTTATTATACATCTCATCTTTATAGCAGTGATAATAGATCTTAGATTGTAAGCTCTAAGGAGCAGGGCCCTCTGATTCTTACTGTATTAATGTGTATTGTATTTGTACTGTCTACCTTCAAGTTGTAAAGCGCTGTGCAAACTGTTGGCGCTATATAAATACTGTATAATAATAATGTAGAGGACAAGGACAGAATGGCTGAGTGTGGGAGGCAGGCAGTGTCCTTTCCCCTCTATGTCCTTCACCAGTGTCCTGTTGCTCTCCATGGTGCTGAAATTGATTCCCCCAGAACACGTAACATGTGACGCCATCCACACCATCTGTATCAGTCTGCTCTCTATACAATCTACTACTTTCCTCCTCTATATACTCTGCACTTTACTATCCACCGACCCCCCCACCCCAATATTACATCCCATCCAGACAATGCTATGGAATCACATCCGTCCTTACAATACAAAGCTGTGATTTGCATTGCTGATTCCAATGTCTATGTGTCCATCTTCCGATCTGTCCATGAAAAGTCTCATCCTAGCAATCATCGCCATCCTATCACTCCATGTTTACCTTTCCCAGTACCTGCTATGCCCGGGAGAGCCGTGCTGCTAGCTGCAGATCCGTCCTCGTTCGGGTCCCATCCCTCTGAGCCAGCGAAGCCTCACACACCACCTATTATTATCCTTCTCAAGGAGCGGAGCTCACCGTGCCTGCGCACTGGGCTGCCAAGGCCGGCTACGACACGGCATCCTCTGCATCCCTAGGACGTGACCGAGCTGGGAGCTCCCCCTCTGGCTGCAAGGCGCAACTACAATATTCTTCTAACCTCTGTTACTGACATTTTTCGTTGGGGTCTTCAAATAATGTCCTAGCAGGGGCGGACTGACAACTCATGGGGCCCCCGGGCAATAGGAGATTATGGGGCCCCCGGCAATAGGAGAAGATTATGGGGCCCCCGGGCAATAGGAGAAGATTATGGGGCCCCCGGGCAATAGGAGATTATGGGGCCCCCAGGCAATAGGAGATTATGGGGCCACACAGTATACACACATACATACAGTATACACACACAGTATACACGCGCAGAATACACATACACACACTGAAAAGGTACTGGAGAGGCGGGGCAGCTATAATCTTGGGATTTTAAAAAAAAAACAGAGATTTTTACATACTGTCCCTGGTTTAATTGAGGCTGGCAACCCTGATGGGGCCCCTTAGTGGCATGGGGCCCTCGGGCAGTGACCGAGTGCCCGAATGGTCAGTCCAAACCCCTGAGTCCTAGCTCCCAACTATACCTGATTTGGAGGGACTGTCCCTGATTTGGAGCAATGTCCCTCTGTCCCTCATTCCACCTCATTTGTCCCTCATTTTGGTCTGGTCTATATAGTTGTATATAAAATGCACTTTTTATCTATCAAAAAGTGTTTCCCAGCGCTAAACTTTTAATCCAAATTCTAAATTGCTGCATTTGTATATTTCAAAAGCCAATATAAAGGAATAGTAGTGGTAAAAAAAAAGTCCTTGTGGATCTAATTAAACTTTTTTTTTTTGGTTAATTCTCCTTTAAGGGGAAGTGGCAGGGGGCGTGTCCTATCCTATGTTCTTGGTAAAAAAAATCCCAACACGCGTATGTTGATTGGTTTGCACAGACGTTATAGGGTCTAACTATGGGATATTTTTAAATTTTTAAATTTTTTCACTAGTAATGGTGGCGATCAGCGACTTATAGTGGGACTACGATATTGCGGCAGACAAATCGGACACCTAACTGACACTACAAACTATGGGATATATATATTTTTTAATATTTTTTTTTTTTTTTAATAGTAATGGTGGCAATCAGCGACTTATTGCGGCGGACAAATTGCACACTAACTAACACTTTTGAAAATTTTTTTGGGAACCAGTGACACTAATCCAGTGATCAGTGCTAAAAATATGCCCTGTCACTGTACTAATGACACTGGCTGGGAAGGGGTTAAGATCAGGGGTGATCAAAGGGTTAGCCGTGTGCCTAAGATGTGATTCAGTTTTGGTGGGGGGAGATGCTTTTACTAGTAGAAAGCATGGATCAGTGTTTCTGCTTTACAGGAACACAGGATCCATGTCTTCTGTACTCACAGAACGGCAATCTGCCTTGTTTACATAGTCAGACTGCCTTCTGTCAGTGTACCGAATGATCAGAGGGTGCGGGTGGACATCGGGTCCACAGGACCAGCTGATTAGCTCCTGCTGTGTAGAATCACAGTGGAGCAAGCCGTCAGAACTCACTGTGAACAGGCAGATTCACTGCAGAGGAAACATGCAAGATCTCTTGTGCAATAAACGTACCTACCTTTAAACCTACATAAGATATAGGGGTTGATTTACTAAAGGCAAATAGACTGTGCACTTTGCTGTGAGTGCAAGTGTCCCAGAGCTTAGTAAATGAGGTAAGGCTTGACTTTGCAAAGAGTACCCAATCCTGTGCAAGGAAAATTAAAAAAACAGCATTTTTGCTTGCACGTGATTGGATGATGGAAGTCAGCAGAGCTTCTGCTCATTTACTAAGCTCTGGAGCAACTGCTCTTGCAGAGGGCAACTGCACTTTGCAAAGTGCACAGTCTTTTTCCCTTTAGTAAATCAACCCCATAGTGTCATTTTTTTATGAGCCCACTATCATTACAAGTCCATGATTATAAACATCAATAGTCCATCCTCATCATTATCTTAAAGTGAAATCTTCCATAATCTTTTCAAAAACGTTTTCTGGCTGCCACTCCGAACACTGCATAGAGTAATCTGTGTGCTCACTTTCATAAGTGGATCTCAATATAATTCAAGGTCATAAATGCATGTATCATCACATCCCAGGTACCATCCAACACTCCACCTTCCATCTTGTCCTTCTCCACACTCACAGATATGGGTACATGCAAAACATGCAAAAAATATAATGCTCTCTGTGCACAAAAATTGATATACAATCTTGCAAAAACATACTCACATCACTTTGATAAGTGTAGGCCAGGGTTTTTCAACTGGAGTGCCGCAGCACCCTGAGGTAGCATAAAGAGTCCCCAGGGGTTCTGTGGAAAAAATGACATACAGCCCTGTACTGTCCGATCAGTAAAGATTTCCACTGTTATCTTCTGTGTATAGAGGAGCAGGAGAGGTCACATCCAGCATCCTCCCGTTTATAGCTCTCAACTGTCCCTGATTTCGAGGGACTGTCCCCTATTTGGAACAATGTCCCTCTTTCCTCCTCATTTGTCCCTCATTTTTGTCTTATCTATATAGTTCTATATAAAATGCACCTTTTATCTTTTAAAAAGCGTTTCCCAGTGCTAAATATTTCTTCCAATTTCTAAATTGCTGCATTTGTAAATTTCAAAAGCCAATATAAAGGAATAATAGTAGTAAAAGAGCACTTGTGTTTTTTTTTTTTGTATAATTCTTCTTTGAAGGGGAATGGTAGGGGGTGTGCCCTATATCTACATATTTTTGCTGATAGGAGTCCCTTGTTCTCATCTCAAAAAGTTGGGAGGTATGTATGTTGCTCTCTGTACTTTTGCCTGCAAAACGGAAAGCTATGCAAGGTGCCTGCCCACGTCCTACCAACCGATGACGTCATCAATCGCTAAGGGCAGGTCGGGCAGCTTGCATTGCTTTCAGTTTTGCCAGCAAATGTACAGAGAACAACATAGAGGAGGAGAAAGCTGGGAGGATGCTGGATGTGATCTCTCACACTCCTATGTACACAGAAGTTCAGTGGAAATCTATGATGACTGGCCAGTACTGGGCTGTTTGTAATTTAGCTGTGACAATGGCAAAGAGGGGGGAGGGGGGAATTTGTGCTAGCAACTAGCTGTTTGCATGCCCACTTCTCTGGTAAAGGCTGAAATGGCCAAGACATGAATCTCTGGGCTCATTCACACCATACTGTATGAGCAAAAAAACTGATGGGAAAAACAGCTAGTTGAACATTTCATTATGGGCAGTCTTTAAGCTGCGCCCTCCAAAGAGGAGTTTGTTTCCTCAGTGGGACCTTACACTTGTTCTGAAGTTCCTTGCCCGTGCTCCATTTTCTCCAACAAAAGATAGTTCAGTGTAGCACCCTGTAGTTTAGGCAGGGAGCTCCTCACAAATTTACTTGCCAGGAGTAGTTATCCTGGTTGATTGACAGAGATCTATTGATTTCGCCCTAAGTTTGGCCTTGTTGCACTTCTACCGCTAGGTGGCCGGGTACTTGGTGGTCGTAGATATGAGAAGGGCAACCCAAGGTCAAGTTATGGGTATGTGGGGTGTCTCAGCCAATGGGCAGGGGTTTTCCTGGACTGCTGGGAGAACCTATATATTCAGGTGGAGTCAGGGGATCTATGTTCTGTGCCACCTGGACGGCTGTCTGGGTGGACGTGTGTCATGTGCCCTGGGCTGCTAAGCCAGAGATTGGGCCTAACACGGGGGCATCTGGCTGCTAGGCTGTGTGAGGGTCTATCCAGAAATGAGAGAGCAGCGTAGGGTTGGGACTGCGGCTTGCAAGTGACGCAGGCTTTTTTTTAGCTGGGCCGGGGGGTTGTGTGGCTTACCAGTGCCCATTAATGCTGACCACTAAACTTACCTGCTTGACACTGACCTACCTGACCTAAATACACTGACCTACCTGACCTACATACACTGACGGTAGTGACCTACATACACTGAACTACATGACCTACATACACTGACGGTATTGACCTACATACACTGACCTACATACACTGACCTACATGGCCTACATACACTGACGATAGTGACCTACATACACTGACCTACATACACTGACGGTAGTGACCTACTTATACTGACCTACATACACTGACCTACATGACCTACATACACTGACCTACATGAACTACATACACTGACGGTAGTGACCTACATGACCTACATACACTGACCTACATGACCTACATACACTAACCTACATGACCTACATACACTGACGGTAGTGACCTACATGACCTACATACACTGACCTACATACACTGACGGTAGCGCAGCAGCAGCCGCATTGTAATACTCGCCTTCTGGAGCCTGCAGCGCCTATGATGGATGTCACATGTCCCGTGGTCCCGGCATTAGACCAGTGGGACGTCCAATTGTGTGCACACTCACCAGACCTCTTGGCTGTCTCAGTGGAACTCCTGGAGACTTGCCCAGCAGTGTTCTCCTGCTGTCCTCACTTGTTCCTCCTGTCCAGGACACCTCCACGCTTCCTTGGAGGGCCCCGTCCCCACCCGAGCCCAGGCCCAAGGTCACCCCCCCAGACTGGGGAGCTCCCTCAAAGGCCCCGACAGCCTAACACTCCATCTCCATTCTTCCACCTGATCAACTCCTCCCCAGCTGGGCTAATCCTGGGTATTTAAGGAGGTCTGCCCCGTGCCAATCCAAGTTAGGGATTGGTCAGGGCTCCTCAGAATACCTGAGGTGGCTCCACCTCCCCTCCAGCCTCTCTTTCTAGAAAGCACTGGAACATTCTAGAAAGAATTAGGAGGTCTTAGTGATGCCATCTGTGAGTTACCCAGCACTTACTCTATGCTACTCCCAACCCAGATCACAAAACACCCCCAAGCTTGGCTACCAGCCAAGCCTGGAAATTTACCTGCACTAGGAAAAAATCTGCACCAATTCCTTAGCACAATAGAGACTTATTAATTACCATAGGCATGCTGCCATGTTGGCACCAGGAAATGGAAATTTGTATCAAATACTTACTGTATTTTTCCTTTTCTGACACAAATCCATGGCAGTATACGGACCTCTCCCTCAGTCTTTTTATTTTTACGGAGAAAGCACTGAGTTTCTTTCTCTCTTGTTTTTTTTTTATTTATACTGGTCCTGTGGGTGAATATAGGGGTGGAGCGCCTAAGTATGCTGCCATGGATTGGCGCCAGGCAAGGAAGTATTTGATACAATATTCTTGTAGGATCAAAAATGGTCTGATGTTTTTAGTCAGGGACAGGGGAAAGCTGAATAAAAACAGAACCTCAATTTTTTGTTGCTGGTTGTACCCCTAATGGACAGGAAGTGAGGGTACAACTTTCCAACAGGTAATAGAATCTGTATAAAATCCAAAAGCATATACAAATCTTGATTGCAATCTGATCTTTGCAAACACAAATTTTACTAAACCCAAAGCTTATGTAGCAGTCTACAAAGATCAAAACTGCACATAAACACCACCATCTAAAGCTGAAAGTAAAGCAAATGACCAGTTGTTGTCAAAGGTGTGCTGGGGATACCATTTTTTTTTCATAAAACAGCAGCTTGTATAATGATGGGGATGATAGCGTTACGCATGCATGGCATACAGTTGTCTTCTAAAGGAGGAGTGTCTACTAGTACATAAGAAAAGTGCTTAGATGTGTTCATGAATAAACATTCACAAACATTCATTGTAACATTTCTTAAATGGTAGTTTAAATTGTTTTCTAATGTCAATATAGAAGAAAAAAAATGATATCCATGGTTTCAGTGTTTCCATGGCAACAAGTCATTAGCCCACTGCCCTCTTTTTGGGATGTCACTGCAAAGCTAATGCTGGTCCTCTACCTTTTTATCTCATGCTGATTTGTAATACCTGTATTTTTATGGGGGGAGCGGAGTTAAAAACACTTAACAATTAAGTATAGATGCTGTATATTAAAAGTATATGGAGTATATACATTACCAGTATAAGAAAATAATTCTACAACAGATTAGAACACATAACCTTTTATTAATAAATTATATCAGGAAAGCATACTCTCCCCGGGCATTTCTTGCCCTTTTCATGTTCAAAAAAGTGGATGTTTTGATGTTAAGAGTAACGTAAGTCCTAACTGAATGATGTTAACTTGACTAAAGCACTGTGTATCATAAGCAATAGCATTTTTTAAATAATATACTTGTTTTCACTTTTTTATCGTTTGTCACATGTCCATCTCCTGCAGCCTTCTTGTAGCCATATTCTGTTCAAATGCATGCAGTCTAGTGATGTCTTGTTCTGTAACAAGATATTTCTCTACATTTGTTTCAGTTTGTTTGCGCCCCCAAAAAATTTTGAGCACCAGCCGCCACTGTCTTGAACTGCTTTAGTAGCAAAAGTCCATTACAGACTAGGAGCTCTTAGCTCCCCTTGGAGATAGCACAAAAATTGAGGCAAACTGCATGCAAGAGTATGTAAAAGAGTTGTGTAGAACTGCTCTCAGCTACAGTGCTTGCAGGCACTACCAGCCCTCCTGGCTGCTCTGAAGATCTCCCAGGGCAAGGGGAAAAGAGTTAAGCACAACGCTGTCCTTTAGAAAGCTTGCTACATGTGGCAGTCTCTCCCCTTGAATGTCCCTGGGTGTGCTGATGTACTCACTCTGTCCTCCCTGCTCCTGTTGCTTTTTCAGGCGAGACTCCTAGCCACTTCCCCCTAGGTGGATGTCATATGATGTCCTTAACTTTGAGTGAAGATATCTGGATCTTGCCTGCAGCTACAGGCATCATCCAAATGTAGCGGCATCCCCACCCTCCAAAGGCCTAATGGTGACCTCCAGAGTTAGGGAGAGCTGACATCTGTCTCCCAATTGGCCAAAGCATTAGGCGATCCTTTTGCATGCCTAATGCTTTGGCGGAAGAGGAGACACGGCAGAGGAAGCCTGAGGAGCTGAGCGGACACAGGAGCCGCAGCTGCCCCTTCTCACCGAGGAGGAGAGCCGCTGAGGAGGAGAGCCCCATCACTCCATGAGAGGAGCAGAGCCCTGCCACATGACTGATAAGTGCCGCTGGACCGGCAGCTCTTGGGGGGAGTTAGTGAAGTGACAGCCGAGCCTGGGGATGCGCCTGACTGCATATGATGGGCATAAGTGACTGCATATACTGGGCATAATGGGCTGCATATGATGGGCACAAGTGGCTGCATTTGACGGGCACAAATGGCTGCATACTGTATGATGGGCACAAGTGGCTGCTAGGGATGAGCTTCGAGTTCGAGTCGAACCCATGTTCGACTCGAACATCGCCTGTTCGGATGTTTGTCAAATTGCGAACGTTATGGGCCGTTCGCGCCAAATTCGAGTGGCGCGTCACGGCCCATAATTCACTGCGGCATCGCAGTGCATTGCTGGCTGATGATTGGCCAAGCATGCACTATGACCCGCATGCTTGGCCAATCACAGTGCTGTCTGTACAGGGAGGCTTTGGCCAATTATGGCTCAGGGGGTTTAGTACACGCCCCACACTATATAAGGCCGCCTGCGTGGCAGCCTTGTGTAGTTTGTTGCGGCGGCGGAGAGAGATAGACAGAGAGACATTGTCATTTGATTTAACCACTTAACAACCGGCCCATAGCCAAATGACGGCCCTAGGATGCGCACTCGAGAGCATCCGTGACCTGACCCGGCGCATCACAGATCCCGGTAAATGGCCGCTGAACGTCGTTTACCATGACGGAGCGATCACGTGTAAACAAACCGGCGTCATCTGATGATGCCGGTTCCTCTCCTCCCCTCTGTGTACCGATCGGTACACTGTGAGCGGAGAGGGGGCTGGATGGATGGCTGCAGCGTTGTGGGCTGTATGTGTAGTGCCCACAGCGCTGCACAGAGACATCCAGCCATCCATCCATCCATGCTCAGCCATCCCCACTACTCTGCATGCCCTGCAATGCTCTGCAATGCCCTCTGCAATGCCCCACAGTACTCTGGTATGCCCCACAATACCCCTGCAATACTCTGCCATACCCTGCAATACCCCTGCAATACTCTGCCATACCCTGCAATACCCCTGCAATACTCTGCCATACCCTGCAATACCCCTGCAATACTCTGCCATACCCTGCAATACCCCGCAATACTCTGCCATACCCTGCAATACCCCGCCATACTCCGCAATACCCCGCCATACTCCGCAATACTCTGCCATACCCTGGAATACCCCGCAATACTCTGCCATACCCTGGAATACCCCGCAATACTCTGCCATACCCTGGAATACCCCACAATACTCTGCCATACCCTGGAATACCCCGCAATACTCTGCCATACCCTAGAATACCCCGCAATACTCTGCCATACCCTGGAATACCCCGAAATACTCTGCCATACCCTGGAATACCCCGCAATACTCTGCCATACCCTGGAATACCCCACAATACTCTGCCATACCCCGCAATACCCCGCAATACTCTGCCATACCCTGAAATACCCCGCAATACTCTGCCATACCCTGCAATACCCCGCAATATCCCGCAATACTCTGCCATACCCCGCCATACTCTGCGATACTCAGTGATACCCAGCCATACTCTGCAATACTCAGTGATACCCAGCCATACTCTGCAATACTCAGTGATACCCAGCCATACTCTGCAATACTCAGTGATACCCAGCCATACTCTGCAATACTCAGTGATACCCAGCCATACTCTGCCATACTGTGCCATACCCAGTCATGCTCTGCAATACCCCGCAAAAATCTGAAATACTCTGCCATAACCAGCAATACTCTGCAATACCCCGCAATACCCAGCCATACTCTGCAATACTCGGTGATACCAGTCATACTCGGCGATACCCAGTCATACTCGGCGATACCCAGTCATACTCGGCGATACTCTGCAATACCCAGCCATACTCTGCAATACTCGGTGATACCCAGTCATACTCGGCGATACCCAGTCATACTCGGCGATACTCTGCAATACCCAGCCATGCTCAGCCATACTCGGCCATGCTCAGCCATACCCAGCCTCTGTATGTGGCCAGGCTGTGGAAGTCTCACACATGGGGTATCGCCGTACTCAGGAGGAGTAGGAGAATCTATTTTGGGGTGTCATTTTTGATATGTACATGCTATGTGTTAGAAATATTGTATAAATGGACAACTTTGTGTTAAAAAAAAAAAAGCGTTTTAACCACTTCCCGCCTTCCGTCATACGACGTCCTTGACTTTGTGCAGGGATATCTGAATGATGGGTGCAGCTACAGCCATCATTCAGATATCATCTTTTTCAGCCGGCGATTCCCTACACCATAAGAATGATCATAGCAGCTGTTACACTGCTTGATCGTTCTTATGGGAGGCGAGAGGGGACATCCCCCCCTCCCGCCGCCCTCCGGTGCTTCTACCGACTCACCGCTACGATCGAAGCCAGGATCTTTTTTTTTTTTTTTAATTTCAGGCACAGCCTAGAGGTGAGATTTGGGGTCTTATTGACCCCATATCTCACTGTAAAGAGGACCTGTCATGCCATATTCCTATTACAAGGGATGTTTACATTCCTTGTAATAGGAATAAAAGTGATCAAAAATTTTTTTTTTGGAAAAAAGTGTCAAACTAAAATAAATAAAGTAAAATGAACAATAAAAAAAAATAAAATTTTTTTTAAAGCGCCCCTGTCCGTGTGCAGAAGCGAACGCATACGTAAGGGCCCTAGACCTCCTCTGTAACTCAAAATTTGTAACCAGTAAAAAATTTTAAAGCGTCGCCTATGGGGATTTTTAAGTGGCGAAGTTTGGCGCCATTCCACAAGCGTGTGCAATTTTGAAAGGTGACATGTTAGGTATCTATTTACTCAGCGTAACTTCATCTTTCATATTATGCAAAAACATTGGGCTAACCTTACTGTTTTGTTTTTTTTTTTAAGCAAAAAACATTTTTTTTTCCAAAAAAAACGCGTTCGAAAAATTGCTGCGCAAATATCGTGCGAGATAAAAAGTTGCAATGACTGCTATTGTATTCTCTAGGGTCTTTGCTAAAAAAACATATATAATGTTTTGGGGTTCTATGTAATTTTCTAGCAAATAAATGATGATTTTTACATGTAGGAGAGAAATGTCAGAATTGGCATGGGTGCTCCAGAATGCCTGAAGGTGCTCCCCTGCATGTTGGGCCTCTGTATGTGGCCACGCTGTGTAAAAGTCTCACACATGTGCTATCGCCATACTCAGGAGTAATAGCAGAATGTGTTTTGGGGTGTAATTTGTGGTATGCATATGCTGTGTGTGAGAAATAACCTGCTAATATGACAATTTTGTGAAAAAAAAAAAAAGAAAAAAAAAAACTTGATTTTGCAAAGAATTGTGGGAAAAAATGACAACTTCAAAAAACTCACCATGCATCTTTCTAAATACATTGGAATGTCTTCTTTCCAAAAAGGGGTCATTTGGGGGGTATTTGTACTTTTCTGGCATGTTAGGGTCTCAAGAAATGAGATAGGCTGTCAGTACTTCAGGTGTGATCAATTTTCAGATATTGGCACCATAGCTTGTGGACGCTATAACTTTCACAAAGACCAAATAATATACACTAATTTGGGTTATTTTTACCAAAGATATGTAGCGGTATAAATTTTGGCCAAAATATATGAAGAAAAATTACTAATTTTCAAAATTTTATAACAGAAACTAAGAAAAATTAATTTTTTTACAGATTTTTCGGTCTTTTTTCTTTTATAGCGCAAAAAATAAAGAACCCAGCAGTGATTAAATACCACCAAAAGAAAGCTCTATTTGTGTGAAAAAAAGGACAAAAAATTCATATAGATACAGTGTTGCATGACTGAGTAATTGTCATTCAAAATGTGAGAGCACCAAAAGCTGAAAATTGGTCTGGTTATTAAGAGGGTTTAAGTGCCCAGTGGTCAAGTGGTTAAGTTAGATAGAGTAGGCCGGCGAGTCAGTTAGCTGCACCTACAGTGTATTGTGTATATATATGCATCGTAGGTGTTGTGTGTATATATATATACACTGTATTCAGTGTAGCTAGATCCGTTCCTGTTATTCTCTTCCTAATATACTGACAGGCAGGCAGGCAGGCACATTTTTTAGAAATTATTCTCATTTTTTCTGAGATTGGACTCGCATTCATTATGTGTAAATCCTTTTTTATTTGATGTGTTTCTGTTCAATATTAACACCCTAATTTTTATCTCTCACCTTATTTATGGTATAGTCACCATACTAGCACATTTTTTACTATACCAGCATTTTTTTCTTATGTTTCTTTTTTAACGGGATTGCACATCTAATTGGATTTTTTTGGACTTTATAATTCACCATTTTTGTTTTTTGGACTTTGTTTATTGTGCAGTTATTATACTAGCACATTATTATACTAGCACATTTTTCAGATATTACTCTAATTTTTTCTGAGTGTGGACTCACATTCAATATGTGTTAATCCTTGTTTATTTGATGTGTTTCTGTTCAATATTAACACCCTAATTTCTATCTCTCACCTGATTTATGGTATAGTCACCATACTAGCACATTTTTCATCATACCTGTATTTTTTCAGAAATTTCACTTTTTCTTTGTTTGATTCACATTTCACCATGTATGAATCTCTGTTTATTTGATAAATTTATGTTTAAGTCACATTTATATCATTTGTTTATGCAAATTTGCTTTTTGCAACCTTAGAGCTGCACTTATTTATTCTCTGTGTCTAGAGGCAACAGTGCTGATCGTGGAGACGGTGCATCCTCATCAGCACGTGGCCGTGGGACACGCTTGTCCTTTTTTTCGGCAGCTGGCCGTGTTGAGCCACAACAATGCGAAGACTTGGTAGAGTGGATGACCAAGCCGTCCTCATCCTCCTCATCCTTTCTTACCCAGGCTCAGGGTACTTTGTCTGGCAAAGCAGCTGCCAACGCAGCCTCTTCCCTTGGCTCAATGGCATCAGTCACTCCTTCCCTAGCCCCACCATGTCCTCCTGAGGAGTCCCCCAAACTGTTTGACCACAGTGTTGGGTACATGCTCCAGGAGGATGCCCAGCATTTTGAAGGCTCCGATGATGGTACCCAGCTAGAGGAAGGCAGTAACGTGAGCATAGAGAGAGGGGGTACCCAAGAAGGACAGCAATCTGGCAGTCATGTTCCCCCAGCTGCAGCATACTGCCAGCTTTGCTCCAGTGATGAGGAGGGAGGGGATGATGAGGAAGCCACTGACTCCACGTGGGTGCCTGATAGGAGAGAGGAGGAGGAGGCTTATCTCCAACGAGGCAGGATGCCCTCCAGGGGCCAGCTTACGGGCAGCACACCGACTGCATCACACCGCAGAGCTCCGCATGTGCAGGGCGCTGCTGTCTCTGTGTGTTATTCTAAAAGTTCTTTGGTGTGGGAGTTTATTGAGACGAGTGCATCAGATCGCACCGCTGCTATTTCCAACATATGTTTCAAGTGTATCTCGCGTGTCCAAAACATCACCCACTTGGGCACCACATGTTTGACCAGACATATGTCGACCTGTTGGCAAGCGTACCCACACCAAAGAACAAAGCGGACCTCTCCTTGCTCCTCATCAGCTGGGATCTCCAACCCCACTATACCTTCAGTCCTCTCTGAAACCTGCACTGAGAGGAATGAAGGTGTAGAATTAGGTGTGTCACAGCCAAGTACTTGCAGGCAATCTGCTATTGGTACACCGACATCAGATTGTACCAGGCAAATTTCCCTGCCCCAGAGTCTGCACCGCCGAAAGAAGTTCACTCCCAGCCATCCACATGCCCAGCGGTTGAATGCTAGCTTGGTTAAATTGCTAGCACTTCAACTGCTGCCTTTTCAGTTGATAGACTCTGCCCCCTTCCGTGAGTTTGTGGAATGTGCGGTTCCTCAGTGGCAGCTTCCCAAACACCACTTTTTCTCACGGAAGGCGATTCCGGCTCTCTACCGGCATGTGGAAGGCAATGTCTTGGCCTCGCCGGTAAGGGTGGTCAGCGGTAAGGTGCATATTACCGCTGACTCATGGTTCAGCAGGCATAGACAGGGACGTTACCTATCTTTCAAGGTGCATTGGCAGCTGGGAAGGATGCAGGACAAGGTGCAGTAGTGTTGGAAGTTGTCCCGCCACCACGCATCCAAAATGCTACTACTGGTGATTCTGACACACCTCTCTCCTCCACCCCCTCCTCTTATTCTTTGTCCATGGCCTCTTCCTGTGCTTTGTCCTCGGAACCAGCGGTGCTCCGTAGGCGTTCAAGGGGCTACGCAAGTACGCAGGCAAAAAGATGCCATGCGGTGCTTGAGCTGGTCTGCTTGGGGGACAGGAGCCACACTGGGGCAGAGATTCTGTCAGCTCTGCAGGGGCAGGCTCAGAGGTGGTTGACGCCACGCCGGCTTAAGCCAGGAATGGTGGTTTGCGACAATGGCACCAACCTCCTCTCCACCCTCCGACAGGGACAACTGACCCATGTGCCCTGTTTGGCTCACGTCCTTAACTTGGTGGTGCAGTGGTTCTTGGGCAGTACCCGGGCTTACAGGATGTCCTGAGGCAGGCCAGGAAAGTCTGTGTGCATTTCCGCCGGTTATATAATGCCAGTGCTCGGCTGGCTGACCTCCAAAAGAAATTTAACCTGCCTAAGAACTGCCTAATCTGTGACACGCAGCAGAGGGCCATCAATGAGTACCTGTGCGACTATGGCACCAGGGCAGGGTCAGGGGAGCTTGTTTTTTTTTCCCCACGCCAGTGGGCCATGATCAGGGATGCATGCACTGTCCTGTCACCATTTGAGGAGGCCACAAGGATGGTGAGCAGTGATAGTGCATGCACCAGTGACACTGTCCCTCTTGTCCACCTGTTGGAGCACACGCTGCATGGAATAATGGACAGGGCACTTGAAGCAGACAGAGGGAGAAAGAGGAGGACTTCCTTACCTCTCAAGGCCGCCTTTATCCAGACAGTGTTCCTGCGTGCCCGCCGATCACACAGGAAGAGGACGAGGAGGAGGATTGTGTCAGCATGGAGGTGGAGCCTAGCACTCAGCATCAGCAGCAGTCTTCAAGGGATCATTTACAGTCCAAAGAAACCCATGGACTTGTACGTGGCTGGCAGGTGGTGGCTGCGGATCATGTCGTCCTTAGTGACCCAGAGAACTCCGGATCAAATGCCTCAGCAAACCTACGCTGCATGGCCTCCCTGATCCTGCAAAGTCTGTGGAAGGATCCTCGTATTCCTGGTATCAAGGAGAGGGATCATTACTGGCTGGCAACCCTCCTTGGACCACGTTACAAGGGTAAGGTTGCGGACCTTATCTTGCCATCGCAGAGGGAGCAGAGGATGAAACATCTTTGGGAGGCCTTGCAGAAAGGTTTATGCAACGCGTTTCCAGAGCCTGGGAGGTTACAATTTCCTGGTCCTCCTGGACAACGTGTTGCTGAGGCTTCGGTCAGTCACAGAAGGAGCGGTGGAGAAGGTGGCCGTCTGACCGATGCGTTTAGACAATTTTTTAGTCTGCAGCCCCAAGGTATCTGTTCCAGCAACCATCGCCAGCGTCTGATTCACATGGTGCAGGAATACCTAGGGGCAAGATCAGACTTGGACACCTTTCCCATTGAAAATCCTGTGGGTTACTGGGTCTTAAGGATGGATCACTGGCCTGTCCTGCATCCAGCGTTCTTTTGGAACGCACATTCAGTGCTGCTGCAGGCTTTGTAATCGATCACAGGGTGCGCCTGTCCACCGACTCGGTCGATCGACTGACCTTCATAAAAATGAATCAGTCTTGGATCACCACCAGCTACCAAGCACCTGATGCTGATGTAACCGAATAATTTTTTTTGAAATGTCAGATCCCTTCAAGACTGCCTATGCTGATGCTGAGTGACTATCCTGTTATGCTGAGTGACTATCCTCTTCCTCCTCAATGATCATGCTGATAGCTTATAAGAACATTTTTGGTTCTGGGCGCTGCCACCAGTGGCAATTTTTCACCAATTTTTCAGATCCTGTTTAACAGGGGCATGTAATTACAATTTTTGATGCAATACTTTGCAGTGGGGCTCATTCCTGTGCTCCAACTAGAGTATCTGTGAGGGGTTGCAGTGTTGTGGGACCATCACCAGTGCCTAAGGCCCAATTTTCCAGCCCCTGTTTAACAGGGGCGTGTAATTACATTTTTTGATGCAATATTTTGCAGGAGGGTTCATTGCTGCGCTCAACTACGGTATCTGTGAGGGGTTGCAGTGTTGTGGCACCAGCACCAGTACCTAAGGCCCAATTTTTCAGCCCCTGTTTAACAGGGGCATGTAATTACAATTTTTGATGCAATGCTTTGCAGCAGGGCTCATTCCTGCGCTCCAACTAGAGTATCTGTGAGGGGTTGTTGTGTTGTGGCACCAGTGCCTAAGGCCCAATTTTTCTGCCCCTGTTCAACAGGGACATGTAATTACAATTCTTGATCTAATATTTCACAGCAGGGCCCATTCCTGCGCCCACTAAGAGTAACTGTGAAGGCTTACAGTATTGTGGCAACACCACCACCACCACCACCACCACCAAAGGCCCAATTTTTCTGCCCCTGTTCAACAGGTGCATGAAATTACAATTCTTGATATAATATTTCACAGCAGGGCCCGTTCCAGCGCCCACCAAGAGTAACCGTGAGGATTTACAGTGTTGTGGCAACACCACCACCACCAAAGGCCCAATTTTTCTACCACTGTTCAACAATGGCATGTAATTACAATTCTTGATATAATAGTTCACAGCAGAGCGTTCCAGCGCCCACCAAGAGTAACTGTGAGGGCTTACAGTGTTGTGGCAACACCAACACCTAAGGCCCTAATTTCTGCAGAGTATATAGGGCAGGCCTCTACTTTCAAACATCCAACTTACAAACGACTCCTACTTGCAAACCGAAGGAGACAACAGGAAGTGAGATTAAATCTACCCCTAGGAAGGGAAATTCTCTCCTGTAAGAGTTAATATGGGAAAAAAAATGTCTCCTCTCCACTGATGCTTTATCACCAATCCTTGTTTCACTAAAAACCCAAAATTTTCAAAAAACATTTGTCATTGGGACAGAAAGTGAGGTGAAATCTTCTGAAGAGTTGCACAGACAGAAAAACAAATGTTACAGGGGTGATAACCCTTCCCTATGTTTTCCAAAAAGCTTAAAAATAGATTTTTTGGCTGGAGCTACACTTTAAAAATGTACCAGTTTAAAATTATAAACAGATTCTACTTAACAACAAACCTACAGTCCCTGTCTTGTTTGCACCACCTGTATACTGCTGTTCAGAGTATATAGGGCCTGGGGGCCCCACACCTTTCCTTTTTTTAATTTGGGTGCGGGGTTCCCCTTAATATCCATACAAGACCTGAAGGGGCTGGTAATGGGCTGGGGGGGGGGGGGTACCCATGCCATTTTTCTCAATGACTTTCATCCTTATTGCCGGGACCAGACATTACATTAAAGCTGCATGAAATGTCGTTTTGTGCAGGGACATTTAAACACTGGAAACACGTGCCACTTCACAGGCATACTATAAACACCCCCCGGTACGAAATTTAAAGGAATATTTCACTTTTTTCACTTTAAGCATCATTAAAATCACTGCTCCGGAAAAAAACGTCAGTTTTTAAAACTTTTTTTTGCATTGATACAAGCCCCCTGGGGCAGGACCCGGGTCCCCAAACCCTTTTTAGGACAATAACTTTATTAGCCTTTAAAATTAACACTTTTTATTAACACAACACTGCAACCCCTCACAATTTCGAACGTTCGAGTCCCATAGACTTTAATGGGGTTCTAAAGTTCGTGCAAACTTTCGGTCCATTCGCAGGTTCTGGTGCGAACCGAACCGGGGAGTGTTCGGCTCATCCCTAGTGGCTGCATATACTGGGCACAAGTGGCTGCATTTGACGGGCACAAGTGGCTGCATTTGACGGGCACAAATGGCTGCATTTGACAGGCACAAATGGCTGCATATGATGGGCACAAGTGGCTGCATATGACGGGCAAAAGTGGCTGCATATGATGGGGCACAAGTGGCTGCATATGATGGGCATAAGTGGCTGCATATTATGGGGCACAGTGGCTGCATATCATGGGGTACAGTGGCTGCATATGATGGGCACAAGTGGCTGCCTGCATATGATGGGGCACAAGTGGCTGCATATGATGGGCACAAGTGGCTGCATATGATGGGGCACAGTGGCGGCATATGATGGGGCACATTGGCTGCATATGATGGGCAAAAGTGGCTGCATTTGATGGGCACAAGTGGCTGCATATGATGGGCACAGTGGCTGCATTTGATGGGCATAATGGCTGCATTTGATGGGCACAGTGAGGCTGCAATTGATGGGGGGGGGGGGGTTCAGTATTTTTCAGTTTGTTTGCGCCCCCCCAAAAAAATTGAGCACCAGCCACCACTGTCTTGAACTGCTTTAGTAGCAAAAGTCCATTACAGACTAGGAGTTCTTAGCTCCCCTTGGAGATAGCACAAAAATTGAGGCAAACTGCATGCAAGAGTATATCCTGCTCCCAGCTACAGTGCTTGCAGGCACTACCAGCACTCCTGGCTGCTCTGAAGATCTCCCAGGGTAAGGGGAAAAGAGTTAAGCACAACGCTGTCCTTTAAAAAGCTTGCTACATGTGGCAGTCTCTCCCCTTGAATGTCCCTGGGTGTGCTGATGTACTCACTCTGTCCTCCCTGCTCCCACTGCTTTTCAGGCGAGACTCAGTCCTAGCCACTTCCCGCTAGGTGGATGTCATATAATGTCCTTAACTTTGAGTGAAGATATCTGGATCTTGCCTGCAGCTACAGGCATCATCCAAATTTACCCGCATCCCAAACCTCCAAAGCCCTAATGGTGACCTCCAGAGTTAGGGAGAGCTGACATCCTTCTTCACAGTAGGGGTTGCTAGGCATGGTAGGTGTAATGCAAGTTGAAAACATGGGCGCAAGTCACTTTTTGGATGCGAACAAAAGATATTTATTGTCTCTTAACAAGAACTGAGGGAGAGAGGGTTTAGGGACACCCTATAGGCAGATGCAATAGTTTTGTTAAACTCGCCGAAGGGAGTTTAACAAGACTCGTGGCCACTCATTAAAATTAGAAGAAAGGAGGTTTAACCTTAAACTACGTAGAGGGTTCTTTACTGTAAGAGCGGCAAGGATGTGGAATTCCCTTCCACAGGCGGTGGTCTCAGCGGGTGGCATCGATAGTTTCAAGAAACTATAATGCCCTGTACACATGACCGGTTTTGCCGTCGGAATAAACTCGTACTTGCTTCAGAGCATGCGTCGTTTTTGGTCCGTCGTAACAGCATACAGACGAGTGGGTTTCCCGATAGGATTTGGTTCCATCGGAAATATTTAGAACATGTTCCATTTCTAGGTCCATCAGAATTTTCAAAAAAAAAGTACGATGAGGCATACACACGATCCGAATAGACGATGAAAAGCTTCCATCAGACTTTTTCTGTCAGACATTCCGCTCGTGTGTACGCGGCATTAGATAAGCACCTGAATGACCGCAACATACAGGGATATACAATATAATACTGACATATAATCACACACAGGTTGGACTTGATGGACTTGTGTCTTTATTTGACCTCACCTACTATGTAACTATGTAACTACAGTATCTCACAAAAGTTAGTACACCCCTCACCTTTTTGTAAATATTTTCTTCTATCTTTTCATGTGACAACACTGAAGAAATGACACTTTGCTACAATGTAAAGTAGTGAGTGTACAGCTTGTATAACAGTGTAAATTTGCCGTCCCCTCAAAATAACTCAACACACAGCCATTAATGTCTAAACCGCTAGCAACAAAAGTGAGTACACCCCTTAGTGAAAATGTCCAAATTGGACCCAAAGTGTCAATATTTTGTGTGGCCACCATTATTTCCCAGCACTGCCTTAACCCTCTTGGGCATGGTGTTCACCAGAGCTTCACAGGTTACCACTGGAGTCCTTTTTCACTCCTCCATGACGACATCACGGAGCTAGTGGATGCTAGAGACCTTGCGCTCCTCCACCTTCCGTTTGAGGATGCCCCACAGATACTCAATAGGGTTTAGGTCTGGAGACATGCTTGGTCAGTCCATCACCTTTACCCTCAGCTTCTTTGGCAAGGCAGTGGTCATCTTGGAGGTGTGTTTGAGGTCGTTATTATGTTGGAATACTGCCCTGCGACCCAGTCTCTGAAGGGAGGGGATCATGCTCTGCTTCAGTATGTCACAGTACATGTTGGCATTCATGGTTCCCTCAATGAACTGTAGCTCCCCAGTGCTGGCAGCATTTATGCAGCCCCAGACCATGACACTCCCACCATCATGCTTGACTGTAGGCAAGACACACTTGTCTTTGTACTCCTCACCTGGTTGCCGCCACACACGCTTGACACCATCTGAACCAAATAAGTTTATCTTGGTCTCATCAGACCACAGGGCACGGTTCCAGTAATCCATGTCCATAGTCTGCTAGTCTTCAGCAAACAGTTTGCGGGCTTTCTTGTGCATCATCTTTAGAAGAGGCTTCCTTCTGGAATGACAGTCATGCAGACCAATTTGATGCAGGGTGTGGCGTATGGTCTGAGCACTGACAGGCTGACCCCCCACACGTTTAACCTCTGCGGTAATGCTGGCAGCACTCATACATATGTCTATTTCCCAAAGACAACCTCTGGATATGACGCTGAGCACGTGCACTCAACATCTTTGGTGGACCATGGCGAGGCCTGTTCTGAGTGGAACCTGTCCTGTTAAACCACTGTATGATCTTGGCCACCATGCAGCAGCTCAGTTTCAGGGTCTTAGCAATCTTCTTATAGCTTAGGCCATCTTTATGTAGAGCAACTATTCTTTTTTTCAGATCCTCAGAGAGTTTTTCGCCATGAGGGGCCACGTATGAGAGAGTGAGAGCGATAACACCAAATTTAACACACCTGATCCCCATTCACACCTGAGACCTTGTAACACTAACGAGTCACTTGACACCGGGGAGGGAAAATGGCTAATTGGGCCCAATTTGGACATTTTCACTTAGGGGTGTACTCACTTTTGTTTCTAGCGGTTTAGACATTAATGGCTGTGTGTTGAGTTATTTTGAGGGGACAGCAAATTTACACTGTTATACAAGCTGTACACTCACTACTTTACATTGTAGCAAAGTGTCATTTCTTCAGTGTTGTCACATGAAGAGATAGAAGAAAATATTTACAAAAATGTGAGGGGTGTACTAACTTTTGTGAGATATTGTATATGTAATTGTCAGGCTCTGAGACAAAAATAAGCAGACAGCTATACAGGTGGAGGGCCTTTAAGCTGGATGCAACAACTATATTTGTAGAACTGCTATCTCCTATGGCAACTGAACAGTCAATAGAGATCCATACACGTAACTCACAGTAACCTATTATAGATCTTTTCTTACATCTCACAGTATCTTACTGTAGATCCTCACTCACTGAGCTCCCGGTCTCTCACTAGATTTCAAGATCCCAGTCATCACTGGATCCCCTGAGCTCTTCTAAAGGTAACCTGCTGTATTCTCCTCAAGCATCCCCCCTGCTAACCTGCTGGGTCCCTGGCATGGCACTCTGCTGAAGCTTTCCCACTTGTTCACCATCCCTGGCTAGTGAATAAGGCTGCTCTGCTACTTCTTCAGACTTCCATAACTGGCTTCTGATAACCAGAGTGGTTGACCCTTAATGGCAACTGTGTCTCCTTTATCTCTGACCTTGATCCTCACTTGCCTCTGGTAACAGGAGTGGTTGTCCCGTGTGGCAACTGCTTCTCCCTCACTGCTAGCAAGGATGCTCTTCCCCGTCCGGTGAAACCTCTGCAACTTGGTTGAGCGTACGGCTGAAAGCCTCAACCCCGCGCTGCTTCTCTCAAACCTAGATAGGGCTCAGACAGCCTAGCAGCCAGGTGCTCCGGGGATAGGACTCAGGCTTCTGGCCTAAGAACCCAGAGCCTTGTGATACACGTCCACCCAGACAGCCATCCGGGTGGCACAGAACAGCGATCACCTGACTCCTCCCAAATAAATAGGCTCCCCCCAGCAAGCCAAGGGACTAAAGAAACCCTTGCCAGTTGGCTGAGACATCCCATCCACTCCTAGTCTGAATTCACTATGCCCTAGCCATTCTAATGCCACAGGCAACGATGCCACCTAGTGACAGAAGAGAGAGGTGCATCAAATACAGAGTTAGAGAAAAGCCAGTAAATCCCCTATCAATCAACCAGGCTAATTACCACCTAGCAAGCTAAATTTGTTAGCAACCCTACCTACTAACAGGGTGCTACACAAATATCTTTTTTTTTCAGCCGGAGATCCTTCTGTAGGAAAAGCTATCCTAGTGGCTGTTTAGCCGCTGGATTGCTTTTACAGGCAGCAGGAGGGGACATCCCTCCCTCTCCTGCTGTTCTCTGGTGGACTAGATGGTCCTCGGCCATCTCTATGAGCCTGGGAGGCCAGAAGCGACGCCGCGATGTCACTTCCTGCTCTGGTAGATGTAAACACTGCCATTTTTTTGTCTGAAAAGCCTTTTTTTTTTGATCTCATGCTTTTCAGCATTGAGGTGAGATGTGGGGTCTTATAGACCCCCAATCTCTTATAGACCCCCAATAAAGAGGACCTGCCATACCTTATTCCTATTACAGGTGATGTTTACATTCCTTGTAAAAGGAATAAAAGTTTTTAAAAAAATAACAATTTAATGGGAAAGTGTAAAAAAAAAAAAAAAAATAATGAAAAAGCACCCCCATCCCCTCCATCCCCTCGTGTTTACATGCAGAAGCAAAGGCATATGTAGGTATCGCTGAGGTATTGCTGTGATCGTTATAGCAAGAGCAATAATTCTAGCACTAGACCTCCTCTGTAACTCTAAACTGGTAACCTGTAAAAATGTTTAAAGCGTCACCTATAGAGATTTTTAAGTACCGTCGTTTGTGCCATTCCATGAGTGTGCGCAATTATAAAGCGTGACATGTTTGGTATCTATTTAATCCGTATGTTTGGGGGTTCTGAGTAATTTTCTAGCTAAAAAATTATGATTGTTACATGTAGGAGAGAAATGCCAGAATTAGCAGGGCTGGAAGTAGCTAGACAAACCGTGATGCTATAAGGGTCTTCGTAATCCAGCCCAAACTCAGCCTGGAGGTAGAGACCCCGCTTGACCACTGACAGCCTCCTCACCACTCCATCCTCCCTGCTAGCATGACTCATCCATATTTATAGGCTGAACTAGCCACCCTGCCAGGAAAGTACGCCTGGGGATTGGCCAAGTTACCTCAAGTATGCAGATCAACCCTCAGAGACCTGCCTGTATAAGTCATCCAGCCTGACCTGCAAAAAAACTCTGACCCAATTCCAGGCTCCCACTTACCTTAAAGTGGTTGTGAAGTCTCAAGGCTTTCACCTTAATGCATTCTATGCATTAAGGTGAAAAACCTTCTTTGCTGCAGCTCCCCTCCCAAGCCCCCCTTTTGCTTACCTGCGCCCGTTCCAGCGATGGGCACGAGCCCAGAGGCTTCAGACGCTGTCTCTCTCATTATAGCACAGATTGATAGCAGTGGGAGCCATTGGCTCCTGCTGCTATCAATCAAATCCAGTGACATGGAAGCGGGGGGCGGAGCCGAGTCCTGCTATCTGTGTCAATGGACGCAGCAGGAGGACCCCCAGGGAAAGTGGCTCTCTGTGGGGGTGCCCGATGGAGGAGAGAAGCCAGGAGCGCCAGCGGGGCACCCCAGAAGAGGAGGATCTGGGCTGCTCTGTGCAAAACCCTTGCACAGAGCAGGTAAGTATAACATGTTTTGTTATTTATAAGGGAAAAAAACACAAATCTTTACAACCCTTTTAAGTCAATGAATTTGCCTGCATTAAACTAATAGCACACTAGAGGGTGCTACATTTAGTAATTTACTATGAAGTTAATTACCTACTTATGTGCCATTTTTTACATGAGCCATTAGTAACACTGTAAAGCATATCAATGGTCAAAATTTTAAATTATATAGACATTTCCACATTGTATTTCAATTACAGTATTTCTAGCCTACTACTTAATCTGAATGATCTTGAGTTGTACGTAGGCACTGCTGTGTCACAGAATTCACTAAGCCTGCCTTCTAAACTACAGAAGTGCTGGGAGGAGTTTTAGGAGGCAGAGTCATTACAGGAATCACTGCTTGCAGGCAGCAGGTACCATAGGATATGTAGTCCTTAGAAATTGAAACAGGAGAGGAACAGCAATGTTGCTGTTGATTTGTTACCTGAAGTCAAACAGACCAGCAGGCAAACCAATATGTTACTTGTGGTTCCACAGCTCAAACATGCAAAGATTTTCTGGTTCTTGTGGTTCCAGAAACATATTCTCAGTTCTTATCTTTTTCCTGCAGAAGAATAAAAGCTATAGGTGCTAGCCAGTCTCATCTGTTAAATAATATATTCAGTTACATGGCTAGTCCCTGCCCAGCCCAGAACAGCCCAACTATCTATCTATCTATTTGTCATACTGCAACCACAGTGGCACCCTCAGCTATGAGTAAGCGCTCCGCAGAGCGTGAAACGCGTTAGCTGATTATCTGTACATTCTATCCATGGTGCTTTGCACATGATTTGTTCCTGATTTTACAATAAAGAAATTTCGTTGGATTATATTCTCCTGGTGTGCGGCTGTCCGGACTTTTTTCTTCCCTCACAACACAGTGGCACCCTTCTTCTCCTATTTGGCTGCAGTCAATCAGAGGGGCTTCTTTGTCTTGCTCAGGGCAACTCTCAGCTCACAGGCTTGTAAGCAGGTGCAGTCATTAGGAACAGGGTTCCTCTATGGTTTCCTGGGTCACTGAAGAAACCTGATTGGCCTCATGTGACTCTGGCAGCCATCTTGGGTCAGGTGGAGCCTATTTAAGGGCCTGACTCCCAGGCTTGGTGCGCATTTTTCATGTGGGTAGTGTAAGGACAAACCTCCCGTCTGATAGGGACAGTGGTGCGGACTGGCAAGACCTCATTCCACCCCTCTAGACAGACACTGTCGGCACATCTGAGACCTGCTCTGCTACATGCTGCTGTTACCTTCTGTGAGTTTTCACCGTTGGGCGCCTTCCCGCTGAGCTTGATGCAATTTGAACACTGACATTGATACAAGTTCTGTTCTTTGAAACCAGACTGAGTGTTTACTGCCGCCGCACTATGCTGCACCTCCCCACAGGCATCTCCCCACAGGCTGAGCAGTGCTTCTGCAAGCTGTCTGCTGAGCCCTGTACCTTGCTATCCAGCCTGTTTTACTACATTGATTCCTGTGTACAGACCTCTGTCTTTGTTTCTTCTGTATCCAAATCTGCTACCTGATTTCATCTTTGGCTTTGTTATGGCTATCTAAAGCCTCGTACACATGATCGGATTTTCAGCAGGGAATTGTGTGATGACAGACTGTTTGCCTAAAATCTGACCGTTAGTATGCTCCTTCAGACAATTGTTCAACTTTTCGCAACAAATGTTGGATGGCAGGCTAGTAAATTTTCGGCGGACAACAGTTTGTTGTCAGATTTTCGTATTGTGTGTACACAAGTCTGTCACACAAAAATCCAAAGTACAAACACGCATGCTCGAAATCAATGCTTACCAAACATGACATTAGTAGAAGGTGCCCAAAGGGTGGCACTCAAGAACTGAAATTCCATGTAGTACGTCACTCTGTTCGTGTTTGTTGGCCGACAATTGTGTACCGTATGTATGTGTCAGAAACCATGAACCGAGACAGAAGTACAGTAAAATCACACTTGTTTATTAATAAAAATAAAAAGGTAAATAGAGTAAGCGTAGAGTAAGCGTAGTCAAAGCATAGACAGAGTCCAGTAACCGGATCGGGTAGTCAGCCAAGCCAGAGATCAGTAACCAGATCGGGTAATCAGCCAAGCCAGAGTTCAGTAACCAGAACAGGTAATCAGCCAGGCCAGAAGTCAGGGATCCAAGTAGAGGAACAGCAAGCAGGATAAGGAGCCAGAAGGGATGTCAGCAAAGGAACGCAGGAATGCAGGAGATGGTTTCTTGTGATGTGACCAAGGCGAAGGCAGGAATGAAGTGAGCTGGAGATCTTTAAGTAGGCAGGACTGACGAGCAGATCCATAACAGCTGGTTAACTGTGGAGAGAGCTGGCAATTAGCTGACAGCTGAGCGGCCAGCTCAAAGAAGGAAGGGCTGAGCCAGCCCTGACAGTACCCCCCTCCTCAATGACCCCTCCCCCTCGGAGGACCACATGAATGGAAAACGTCTATGGAAGGGGGGCAGGAGCATGTACGTCCGAGGATGAGACCCAGGAGCTTTCCCCTGGACCGTACCCCTTCCAATGAACCTACAGGAGTCAACAATGGATTGTACCTCATACTCCTCATGGTTCTCAACCTGTATAGGCTGAGGACGTGGCACTGAGGTGGTAAAGTGGTTGCAGACCAACGGTTTCAATAAGGAGACATGAAACACATTTGAGATGTGCATAATAGGAGGAAGGTCCAACGCGTAAGCCACTGGGTTAATCCTGCGAAGGATACGGAAAGGCCCAATAAACCGAGGTGCAAACTTCAGTGAAGGAACACGAAGTCGGAGGTTGCGAGATGACAGCCAGACCCTGTCCCCAACCTGGTAGGAAGACGCAGGCAGGAGTCTGCGGTCAGCATGGAGTCTGTACCTATCATTAGCATGACGCAAAGCCTCCTGGACTTGTGCCCAAGTAGAACGAAGACCATAGAGATGTTCCTCTAGTGCAGGAATACTCTGTGGAACAAACGAGTCAGGCAACATGGAAGATTGGAAACCATAATTTCCCATAAACAGAGACAATCGGGAAGCAGAATTCAAGGCACTGTTGTGAGCAAACTCTGCCCATGGTAATAGGTCTGACCAGTTGCTGTGATGGTCAGAAATATAGCAACGTAGGAATTGCTTCAAGGTCTGATTGGCTCATTCTGCGGCCCCATTAGACTGTGGGTAATACGCAGAGGAGAAAGCAAGCTGAATTCCCAGCTGTGCACAAAAGACTCACCAGAACTGGGACACAAACTGACTACCCCTGTCCGAGAAAATCACCTTGGGTAGCCCATGTAAGCGAAAGATCTCCCGAGCAAAAATGGAAGCCAGTTCCTTAGAAGTGGGCAACTAAGTGGGCAACTTCTTAAGTGGAATGCAATGACACATCTTTGAGAACCGGTCAACCACCATAAGGATAACTGTGTTGCCTTGGGAGTTGGGCAACTCCACAATGAAATCCATAGACAGGTGGGTCCAGAGCCTCTCTCCATTGGGTATGGGTTGTAGGAAGCCCACTGCAAGGTGTCGTGGAGTCTTATGCCCTGTACACACGGTCGGATTTTCCGACGGAAAATGTGTGATAGGACCTTGTTGTCGGAAATTCCGACCGTGTGTAGACTCCATCACACATTGGGTCCAGAGCACAGGTGGGTCTAGAGCCTCTCTCCATTGGGTATGGGTTGTAGGAGGCCCACTGCAAGGTGTCGTGGAGTCTTATGCCCCGTACACACGGTCGGATTTTCCGACGGAAAATGTGTGATAGGACCTTGTTGTCGGAAATTCCGACCGTGTGTAGGCTCCATCACACATTTTCCATCAGATTTTCTAACACACAAAGTTTGAGAGCAGGCTATAAAATTTTCCGACAACAAAATCCGTTGTCGGAATTTCCGATCGTGTGTACACAAATCCGACGCACAAAGTGCCACGCATGCTCAGAATAAATAAAGAGATGAAAGCTATTGGCTACTGCCCCGTTTAGAGTCCCGACATACGTGTTTTACGTCACCGCGTTCAGAACGATCGGATTTTCCGACAACTTTGTGTGACCGTGTGTATGCAAGACAAGTTTGAGCCAACATCCGTCAGAAAAAATCCTAGGATTTTGTTGTCGGAATGTCCGATCAATGTGCGACCGTGTGTACGGGACATTACTCTGAGCACACACGGAACAGGCAGCTATGAAGGCAGTTACATCAGCACATAGACTAGGCCACCAGAATTGTTGGGAAATGGCCCAAACAAGTTGATTCTTAACAGGGTGGCCAGCTGCCTTGGGAGAATGGTAAGTCTAGAGCAGTATGGACACACTCTGGGACAAAGCAGCTTTCACAAGGTTTCTCAGGAGGAGTATCGACCTGAGCAGCAAGAATTTTGTCACCCAAAGGAGAAGTAAGGCTGGTGCGAACCACCCCTTAACTTGTCGGATGTAGAGTGATACCACTAACACATTTACTGCACTTCCTCCTGTGGTCACTGGTCCCAGCACTACCTCTTCAGGCTCTGCCTGCCCTCCAGACTGACGTTCCCCAGTCCTCCAGACTTACACTCACCAGTCCTTCCAGACTGACTCTCAGGAGATCTCCTGGACATCCTGACTCTCTCCTGCTGTCCTCACACCTGCTCCTGGGCATCCAAGAAGGATTCTTCTGTGTGTTGTAGAGGGTCCCTCCAGCACCCACGCCCCAGTCCAGAGGTCACCTCCCCAGACTAGGGGGAACCCTTATGGGCCACCGACAGCCTCTTCAGCACTTCATCTCCATCTTCCACCAAACTACCCCTGCTGGTATGACCCCAGAGTATTTAAGAGGTGCCCGCCCCCTGCCAGCCCACTCTGCTGGGGACTGACTGTGGCACTTTTCATTACTCCAAGCAGCTCCTCCTAAACTCCACTCTCTACTTCTGGAAGCTTCTCCAAGTTTCCAGAGTGCAGGGGGAGTTATCAAAGGTGCTGCTTGATGAGTCATCCAGCTTCCTTGAAACACTTATCCCTGACCTAGATCTCTACACTAACAATTATGTACACTAGCAAACTAGCTAGAGGGTGCTACACGTGATTGAAAGGTTTCAACGCTATAGCCAGTTTAAGCATTGTACAATTTATATGTTCCTGGAAAAAAGAATCCAATGTTCGCTAACACATTTTAATTGTCGCATTGATGTTTTCCTGCTTCAGTATAGAAATAGAAATGTGAATTCTTATAAGAGTTGAAAAGAAGTGAGGACTTATTAATTCCCCAGGCAATTAGACTGATTACAGCACATAAACAGACCCACTCCTTTGAGTAAGAATGGCTTAAGGCAATAGGAATTATACATACAAACTAATCAGCTTAGAGATAGGTTCCTTAGTAAAGGGTATTGGGAAATTTGGATCCCTAAGCACTCATTAAAAGTGGGTACTAATCGCTAAAAGGAAACTTTTAGATCATTTAAATCAATTAGCTTCATAATCTTAAATTATAATTAATTCTTCACAAAAGCTACATGACCCTTTTTGAATGTTTCTTCAACTTCTCAGAAATAAATGTTGCAAAGAAATGTACAATATACCAGTGGGAATTAGAAATTACTTTTGGCTTTATCATATTCCTTTAAATGTCAATTCTGCATGCTATAGCTTTTTACTCACATTTATCTGATAATATCCTAAACACGTGCACTATAGATGTTTCCAATTCAGGGGCGGCCATTCGCTGTTGTAACACTGATCCTCCTCCCAGCCAATCAGGAAGCGGGTTTTGACACCAGTCACCCAATTGGCTGAAAGGACAAGCTATCCTATTGGATGCCTAGGAGGAGGAGGAGAGGAGCTGTAAGCCGCCATGGAGAAGAGGACACGGAGCCATTGCACCATGCTGCCTGCCACCCACCATGTTGGGTTAGCGAAAGACTGGCAAACAGCAGCAGGGGGTGCCGCTGTTTGTTTGCCCCCCCGCCTAAAATAAAAAAAAAACACCAGCCGCCACTGTTCCAATTACTGTGAATGCATGTTGGAACAAATGATTATACAAACCTCTGTTTTGGAGCTATTGCAGCACCACTTCGGGGCTAGTCACATTTATCCAGGCAGTTGCTGTGTGTTAACAAACGCACGTAATGTGGTTTAAATAGAGGTGATACAGTACAGACCATGTAAAATGACAAAATATCATTCTAAAGCCCAAATAAGGTCACAGAAATAGATATGCAGTCAGATAGAAAATGTAGCATCAGCCTCCTTTTTCATAGGGTTATGTCCACTTTCGTGTAACAGCTGTTGTGCAGGGTGTCAAAATATTACTGTGAATGCCAGTAGGCAGGGCCAAAACTAGGGGGGGGGGGGGCATGAGTTGCATGTGCCCCAGGCACCAGGTTGAGGGGGCAAATCCATCCAAAAAAACGGAGATGTCCTGTTGAGTGAAGCAGAGGAAAGGGCGGGGTCCTCTCTTAGGACTGTCTGTGACTGATGAGGGTCCCTCCTCCCTTCCGGTCCTCATCACCCCCTTTAAAAACTGTGATGATACTGATAAGGAATTAAGGATGATGGTGATGAAGATGATAACAGTAGAGAGTTGTTACAGAAAATGATAGGGATGAGTATAATGATGGTGAGGATGATTATGACGGTATAGAGCAGGGATATGCAATTATTGGACCTCCAGCTGTTGCAAAACTACAGTTAAGTCCCACCATGCCTCTGCCTCTGGGTGTCATGCTTGTGACTGTCAGTCTTGCTATGCCTCATGTAGCTCTGCAACAGCTGGAGGTCTGCTAATTGCATATCCCTGGTATAGAGGATACGATAAGGATGATGTGGATGTTGATGATTGTGGTGATTACAGTAAAGAGGATAAAAATGAGGATGAGGATGAGTAAAATGATGCTAATCATTATGATGACAGTATAGAAGATAAAGATGAAGATGATAAAGGGGGGATAATAATAATGATGGTGAGGATATTGGTGATCATGATGATGGGAGTATAGAAAGTAAATAACAGTGAGGATGATAGGAATAATTGGGATGGTAAGGATGGTAATGACAGCAAAGAGGATTACAATGAGGAGAATTAAGGAAAGGTATAGGGATGATTTTACAGAGATGACGATAATAATGTAAATTAATGGTGAGAAAAGTAATGGAGGGGAAGATATGGATGATAATGACAATATTAATAATAATGATGATGATGACCATATAGAGGAAACTAATAAGGATGATAAAGGGGGATGAGGATGGTAATGATGATCAGGGCCGGACTTACTATAGGGCTTGAGTGGGCTCAAGCCCATGGGCCCTGCCCAATAGGGGGCCTCGCGGCACTTGCACTATAGCGCGGACGCCAATTGCCGGGAGGGCATCCCTGACCGTCCTCCTGTATACTTCCCCTCTGCGCGCCGCCGAGGGCGTGCATTGGGGAAGTTCTGTGTTGGCCATGTCCCTTGGACACAGCCAATCACAGATCGTGCTAAATGGCCAATCACAGCGGCCATTTAGCACTCATCCAATGACAGGTGATCTCTTATGAGATCATCTCTCATCGCCGCTGCATGCTGCAGCGGTGAGTGAACACTCACATTAGTTACAGTTACACAACACTACACAACATAGTGCCATCTGTCCCGACTCCCCAGTGCCACCTATCAGTGCCAAATGTCCCCAGTGCCACCTATCAGTGCCACCTGCCTCCAGTGCCACCTGCCCCAGTGCCACCTGTCCCCAGTGCCACCTGTCAGTGTCAAGTGTCATCAGTGCCATCTGTCAGCAGTGCCACCTGTCCCCAGTGCCACGAGTCATCAGTGCCATCTGTCAGCAGTGCCACCTGTCCCCAGTGCCACCTGTCAGTGTCACATGTCATCAGTGCCTCGTATCAGTGCCATCTGTCATCAGTGCCACCTGTCCCCAGTGCCATCTGTCAGTGTCACGAGTCATCAGTGCCACGTGTTAGTGCCATCTGTCATCAGTGCCACGTATTAGTGCCATCTGTCATCAGTGCCACGTATTAGTGCCATCTGTCATCAGTGTCACGTGTCATCAGTGCCACGTATTAGTGCCATCTGTCATCAGTGCCACGTATTAGTGCCATCTGTCATCAGTGCCACGTATCAGTGACATCTGTCATCAGTGCCACCTGTCCCCAGTGCCTACTGTCAGTGTCACGTGTCATCAGTGCCATGTATCAGTGCCATCTGTCATCAGTGCCAGATAGATATAGAAGGTAGGGCCTGAAAGTGACTTAAGCCCAGGGGCCCCCACCACCCTAAGTCCTGCCCTGATGATGATGGATAAAGATGAGGATGATAAATAGTGGTGAAGATGATGATGATAAAGATGAGACATTGAGGATACTAATGACAGTATAGAGGATAATAATGGAGAATGAAAAAAGAAAGTAAAAGGGATAATGATCAATGAATGGCAAACACAGGGATGACAGGGAAAATGTAACATAATAGTAAAGTGAGTAAAGTGATGGTGAGAATGATTATGACAGTTAGGGTTGCAATGTGGTGGGGGCAGCAAAATGCACCTTCACCTGTGCAGAGGACGGTGGGCGGCAGCATTTGCTAGAACTGATGGGTTGTATTTTTCTCTTGCAGCAGCTGAAAGCCAGCTTTTCCTCCTCTCCCTCCTGCCGGCATTTAGCTACTGCAGGAGGAAAAAACAGCTCATTGGTTTAAGCGAATGCCACCCCCCCACCCCCGCCATCCCTCCTGTCCAGGTTCTACTGTTAATGCAATTAGGCACACCCACCATTCACCACGGCCTGCCCAAAGGTGTCCCAGGTCTTTTACAATCCCATACTGTATTCTACAAAAAAAAAAAAAAAAATGGCATGCACCGCTAAAGTGTTAATGCCTGGCTTGAAGAAAAGGTGGCAACCCTAGTGGCTGCACCAGAAGAAAGCAGCAGCACTTTATGAGGCGGATTTCAAGTCTCACCTCTGCGGTGGATTAGGAGGGGTGCCGCCACTACAAAAGTAGAGATCCCAGAAGCAGATCTTTAATAATTCTCTTTTTCTTTCCCGGTGGTGCCCCTCCTAATCTGCTATGGAAGCAAGGCTTGAAATCGCCTCGTTCAAACTTCACTCACATGGTGATTGTGTAGGCCTTCATGCTACATGTGCAGAGAAGTCACTATAACTATGACTTTGAAATGACTAACATATGTTATTATTACCATCCTATGGCTTATTTATTTATTACTTGCAATTCTCTCTCTGGGAAAGGGGGTTGGGGTGTGTGGATGGAGAACTTCTCTCTCTCGGGTGGGGAAAGTAAGGGGGGGGGGGGCGCCAAACTGAGTCTTTACCCTGGGTGCAAGAATGTCCAGCTTTGCTACTGCTAGTAGGCAGCAGAGTGCTCACAGTAGCATACCTAGTGACCTGCAGCATGCAAAAAACATGAGAGGGGCTTAAGGGTCATAGCTAAACAAAACCTGGGCCTCCTCATACCTATAAAATGTGCTTTGATTACTGTGTCACAAGCTGGACTCTCTGGGATTCATATAAACCTCAACACAATAATTTCAAAAATACTTCCAATACATCTGATTTGTATATACTGAAAATAGACAGAGAGCTTAATAACCACTTGCGGACCGCCTCACGCCGATATACATCCTAACTGTGACAGGGGATATCGTTGTTATGGCAGCAGCTAGCTGCCATAACCCCAGTATCCTCTTGTTCCTCTTGTTTCGGCCGGTGGTCCGCTTCAAGATAAAAGTGGTCTCTGCAGCGGATTCGCAGCGAGATCACTTTTATCGGTGGCGAGAGAGGGGCCCCCCTCCGTGTTTTTTTTAGAAAATGTAAAAGATATCCTACTGTGTAAATTTCCTAATTGCTTATTTATAATGCATACTGTTAAAAGCTATGTGTATTCAAACAAAAATGAAAATAAAAAAAACTATAGAAAAGTGCTAACTTTTCTTGTGTAAAATCCTCAATTCTGTGCAAAATCTGCAATTCAAAGTGACATTTCTGTGCCAAAAATACAACATATATGACTGGTATATAGTATTGCTGTGAAACTGGACTCAGAAACATGCATATGTTGGCACAGAAATGGCACTTTGGATTGCAGATTTTGCACAGGATTGTGGATTTTACACAAGAAAAGTTAGCACTTTTCTATTGTTTTTTTCAATTCTATTTTCATTTTTGTTTGAATGTACATAGCTTCTAACAGTATGCATTATAAATAAGTGATTAGGAAGTTTACACAGTAGGATATCTTTTACATTTTCTATTTTCTGCACTTTTTATATTTAGTCACTTTTTGCATGAAATGCACCCGTGGTATACACACCCCTCAAGTATCTAGAGGTTACAGATCACCTCTTAATGAGAGCAGCGCCATATCTAACGCAAGAATACTCTGCGGAACAAACGAGTTAGGCAACATGGAAGGTTGGAAACCACAATTCGCCATAAACGGGGACAATCGGGAAGCAGAATTCAAGGCACTGTTGTGAGCAAACTCTGCCCCGGTAATAGGTCTGACCAGTTGTTGTGATGGTCAGAAATATAGCAATGTAGGAATTGCTCCAAGGACTGATTCGCTTGTTCTGCGGCCACATTAGACTGTGGGTGATACGCAGAGGAGAAAACAAGCTGAATTCCCAACTATGCACAAAAGGCTCGCCAGAACCGGGACACAAACTGACTACCCCTGTCTGTCTCTTTCTACTCTTTTCCCTCCGCCCTCTTCTCCACTTATTTAAGGAAAATGGCAGAACTTTATAGTCAATCATGGGATAACTTTGTAACTAAACTTCAGCAAGACTATGGCCAGAACGAATCTCGTGAATCAGAGCTAAGCTTTTTATTCTCCAGCCTAACCAAATGGCTAAAAAGTCAGCGGATGATGGCACCGCGCCTTTTGACGCGCTGGCGTCCTCCGCTGCTTAGGCTGAGGAATCACAGTGGGCGGCCCACACATCACTCACACAGACAGCTGATGATCACCTGGTGTGGTATGCTTTTGCTCACCTACAAATCAGCTGTTTCATTTGCATTTGAGTTTACCCCGCCTCTGAAGTTAATGATTGGCCCGTTAACTCCACACCCTGTCCTACACAGGGTACTTATTACCACTCATACACACACTTTCCTCTGCTACACAGCCAGGAGGATCTTGCTTTCCCTGTTAAGTGTATGCCTATGCTGAGAAACACCAGAAATTAGGTATGTAATTACAACCTCATTTACTATACATATTGATTATTCCTTTTACACACCCCTACACCCCAAGGCATGAACTTGGAGAGCCAAGCGCCCTGCATTTTGCTTTACATACTCATTGCTTGTAAATAGCAAAATATACCTCTGATTTCCTCTTTTTAATTCCAATTTCATAGATGTGTGCTTGGACCGCCTAACATTAGTGGCTCTTGTGAGCCCTGGCCGGCCGCCTCTGTGGGGATCCACGCCAAGTCTGGAATGTGCGCAGCACCCCAGATTTTTCCTTTCCTCTCCTGGGTTTCAACCATACAGCTACACTTACTGCTGGCTTTCCACTCAATCAACCTCAATCCTCTGGACTGAAGGAGGTGGGAGTCCATCTCTTGATGCCTGTGTGTGCAATTTTTATGCTGAAGAGACAAGTTTTCTAGTGAGTACACCAAAATGTTCATGCCTGTTCAGACCGAGATTTTGTTTTTATCCTTATGCTTTGCTTAAAGTTTAACAGTCTCTTATACTTGGTAACACAATTGTTTTATACTCCATGCTGGTGCTAATCATACTTATACTCTGTGATACATACCTACATATACATATATATCCTTGTTTTTCTTTTCCTTAGAAATTTATCTAAACTGCTACTTTGAAACTCCCGAAGAAGGAAATATACAGTATAGAAGGAATTGAGCCTTTCTATATTCCGAAACATGTAGAGTATCACGTGTTGCCGTACTTTCACCCCAGCGAAGAAATTCTTGAATTTCCTGGGTTGTTGCATGACAGCACCTTAGCAGTTTGATTATGTTTGATTACTGTCTTTTCTACCTCTTTTTTTGTTTTGCTTTTATATTATAGAATATTTTGTACACTTTGTAACCAATAAAAATCGTTGTTATTAATTTTAACAAAATTGTATATCTGATTCTCTGCACCAGCCACTTGGTTTCCCGGTGATACACTGTCCATATTATCCCTCTGGGGCACACCCTCCTTTTTTGGTTTACCCCTGTCTGAGACAATCACCTTGGGTAGCCCATGTAACCAAAAGATCTCCCAAGCAAAAATGGAAGTCAGTTCCTTAGAAATGGGCAACTTCTTAAGTGGAATACAATTACACATCTTTGAGAACCGGTCAACCATCATAAGGATAACTGTGTTGCCCTGAGAGTTGGGTAACTCCACAATGAAAATCCATAGACAGGTGGGTCCAGGGCCTCTCTCCATTGGGTATGGGTTGTAGGAGGCCCACTGGAAGATGTCGTGGAGTCTTACTCCAGGCAGCTAAGAAGGCAGTTATATCAGCACTTAGACTAGGCCACCAGAATTATTGGGAAATGGCCCAAAAGAGTTGATTCTTCCCAGGGTGGCCAGCAGCCTTGGGAGAATGGTAAGTTTGGAGCACGGCAGTACGGAGACTCTCTGGGACAAAGCAGCGGTTACAAGGTTTCTCAGGGAGCATGGACCTGAGCAGCAAGAATTTTGTCACCCAAAGGAGAAGTGAGACTGGTGCGAACTGTAGCCATAATACGATCAGGAGGAATTGCAGGAACTGGAACCGACTCCAACTTGGAAGTGGAGGAAAATTGTTGTGATAAGGCGTCAGCCCTTACATTCTTAATACCGGGTAAGAATGAGACAATGTAATTGAAACTTGACAAGAAAAGAGTCCATCGCGCCCTTCTGGGAGAGAGGCGTTTAGCCTCAGACAAGAATGTGAGATTCTTATGGTCAGTAAGAATGTGAACCGGCACAGTGGTACCTTCGAGGAGATGTCTCCATTCTTTCAGGGCTAAAATGATTGCCAACAGCTCTCTGTCACCAATCTTGTAATTGCACTCCGCAGGTGACAATTTCTTGGAAAAGTAGCCACAAGGATGCATAGCGCTCTCAGAGGTAGGACTTTGAGACAGAAGGGCGCCAACACCAGTCTCAGAAGCATCAACCTCAAGGATAAAAGGTAACGTAGGATCAGGATGTGCCAACACAGGAGCAGAAACAAAGGCAGCCTTGAGACTCTCAAAGGCCTTAATGGACTCCGGAGACCAACTCTGTGGGTTACCGTCCTTTCTGGTAATATCAGTCAGGGGTTTGACCAGAGACGAGAAGTTACGAATAAACTTCCGATAATAGTTGGAAAAGCCAAGGAAACACTGCAGAGGACGTAATCCCATGGGTCTGGGCCACTGTAGAACTGCCGAAAGTTTCTCTGGGTACATCGAAAAACCAACAGTGGAAATGACATAACCCAGGAATTTAACCTGTTCATGATGGAACTCGCACTTCTCCAGTTTACAATAGAGATTGTTCTCTCTTAGTTTCTGAAGCACACGACAGACATCTGTGTGGTGGCTCTCCAGGGGCTTGGAAAATATGAGGATATCATGGAGATAAACCACCACACATAACTGCAACAAATCTCTGAGAACATCGTTAATAAATTCCTGGAAAACTGCTGGGGCATTACAAAGGCCAAAAGGCATTACGAGGTACTCATAATGGCCTGTTCTGGTATTAAACGCAGTTTTCCACTCGTCGTCCTCCTTAATCCTCACGAGTTTGTATGCCCCTCTCAAATCAAGCTTCATAAAAAACGTTGCTCCCTTGAGGCGGTCAAATAATTCCGTAATCAATGGAATTGGATAGGCATTATTAATCATGAAATGATTGAGACCCCTATAATCAATACAAGGTCTCTGTTCACCACTCTTCTTCGTCACAAAGAAGAAACCAGCACCAGCAGGAGACGAGGATTTGCGGATGAAACCTGGAGAAAGTGCGTCATACTCCTCCATGGCCTTAACCTTCCAAGACCAACAGAGGGTAAACCCGGCCACGAGGGGGTATGGCACCAGGTTGAAGGTCAATTGCATAATCGTACAGCCGGTGTGGAGGCAAACTACCGGCTCGACCTTTGTCAAAGACATCGCTAAAATTGCGGTACTCCTCCGGCAGGGAGGAGAGTGAAGAGGTCCACAAGACCTTGGCTACCTTCTGGAAGCATGTCCCACTGCATTGTGGTGACCAGGAGAGAACCTCAGCACGGAGCCAATCAAAACAGGGGTTATGCCTCTGTAACCAAGGATAACCAATAACCAGCAGAAACTTAGGTGAGGAAATAACTTGGAATTGGATTATCTCATGGTGAAGAGCCCCTACGGCCATGGACAATGGAACCATCTCATGAGTCTCATGGGCAGGCTGTAGAGGTCTCCCGTAGGGAGCCTCAATGGCAAGTGGCGTGTCACGCAGCTGCAGCGGAATCAAGTGCTTCGATACAAAGGCAGTATCAATGAACAGGCCTGAAGCTCCAGAGTCAGTTAGAGCCTGTATCTCAACGAACGACTCAGCCCAAGAAAGGGTAACCGGAACTAGGGGCTTATCCTTCTGGATAACTGGGGACGAAACGACAGCACATACGGTCTGTCCGTGACAGGACCTCAAGGTTCAGGCGTTCCCTGGACGGGTAGGACAAGACTTCAAGAAGTGACCTGCCTGGCCACAATAAAGGCACAGTCTCTCCCTCCTCGTAAAGGTTCTCTCATCCGCTGAGAGATGCATGAGGCCCAAGTGCATGGGTTCACCTTCACTGACTGACTCGGTACCAGGAGGCATGGGAGGTGAGGGAGGCACAGGTGGGACTGCAAAGCTCAGAGACAAACTTACATGAGGCTTCCGCAAACGCTCCTTAAAAGAGAGTCTTTCTCTGTGTCTGGAGTCAATGAGGATGGCAAACGTGATCAACTTCTCCAACTCAGTGGGTATATCTCAGGCTGCTATCTCTTCCTTGATGGTATCCGAAAGAACATGAGAAAAAGCAGCCACGAGGGCCTCATTGTTCCACGCAACCTCTGCTGCCAGAGTACGGAATTAAATGGTGTAGTCGGCAACAATTCTCGTACTCTGTTCGATGGACATGAGGCACTTGGCAGCAGAAGCAGAGTGTGCTGGAACGTCAAATACCCTTTTAAACGAAGCCACAAACTCAGGGTAGCTCAAGACAACAGGTTTTTGCGTCTCCTATGGGTTTGCCCAGGCCAAGGCCCTCTCAGAAAGCAAAGATATCACAAAACCTACTTTGCTTCTCTCTGTGGGAAATGCCTGGGGTAGCATCTCAAAGTATATCTCAACCTGTTTGAGAAACCCTCTGCATTTAACTGGATAGCCCCCAAATCGCTGGGGAAGTGGAGCGAAACCAGACATACCTCTTATAGAGGTAATACTCGAGGCTGGGAAAATATAATTGACTCAAATGGTTGGATGTGTCATTGCCATCATCCCATGTAATGCTGGGTTCTAGGATAGACCCCCTGATCTTTTTTATTGCCTTATCCTCAATTGGAGGAAAAGGAACCTCTTGGGTTCCCATTGGGTGCACCTCTCACCACACTGGAACCGCCTCCTCTTCCACCCCGTGATGACTCCATTGGTTGCAAATCCGTAGTTCATTTTTTGTTTCTTTGTTGGATTTCACCTTCCATTTCCTGTTGTTTTGGAAAGAGTCCCTTTCTTTTGCCCCAAAACCGACCTGTATGTGAAGAGACTGAGGAGGAAGAGTTGGAGGGTATGTCAGACAGATAATCATTGGTTTTGTTAGCATTGTCCTGATATAAAGTTTTGGGATTTTTCCTCTTGAACTTCTTATCAAGATTCCACTTTTAGGCCCTGCCCTCTCCAAAAGCATGCTTATCCCTCCAATATTTTCTCTTATATATCTCTTTTTTAATGACAATAGCTTTGCCAAAGGTCTCTAAATGCTCTTTAAGTTTCTTTTCATGAGCAGCATATTCTTCATGTTTTTTTAAAGGAGAGAGTCGGGCATAAAGTGTACTAATTTCCACATCCATACCTTCTAATTGCTGTCGATATTCATTTTGTAACAACAGCATAAGGTTCTTAGAACAGTCATTCAATTTAGTTTCCCAATTATTTTTTTAATTCCTTAGAGATGTTATCTAGGATGGGGAATATTTGGATCCTTAAACCAATGGGATTTATACCTTCACTGATATACCTTTCAAGTGATTCAATATGCCAATGTAAGGCAAGAATTTTGGTGAGACTAGAGAAAAGAGAGGACAAGTCAGACGTGACCTGTTCTTTCCCCTGATAACTCTTCTGAATATTGTTTTTTAATTCCTCCCATTCTCCCCCCTGTAGGTCCCACATAGTCCCCCCTGAACTGCGTCCAAGTCACCGAACAGAGATATTTGTAAACAATAGGTCAAAAGAAACCTTTACAACCTATATAATGGTGCACTCGTCACCTTTAAGAAAAAATCTATAGAGAAAAGAATAAGTAAACCTTAAACAAAAAATATATGTAAGTACACTAAGAGGGTCCACATCTAGCCACAGGAGTCAAGAGCAAGGTATGGGTGTATTATCCACCCTGATATAGAAAAGAAAATATAATTGACTCAAATGGTTGGATGTGTCATTGCCATCATCCCATGTAATATTCCAAAAAATTGTATAAACCTCTAGTTGGGATTTTTAAGGCAATGTAACAATTAAATTGAGTAAAAAATTAATTTATTATAAATACAAATATAAATTCATAATACAAATTAATTAAACTTCATGATGTTTGTGGACAATCCATAATATTAAAAGTCACAGTGCACGATTGTGGAAAATGATAGATAGTGATATATCTTACTACAAGATACAATCACCACCAATACAAAGAAGGTGGCGTCAAGTAGCAGAATTCCAACGCATTTCAACATATATTATTCAAGAGAGTCTTCCTCAGGAAAAATTGTATCACAATATAAGAGAAATCAGAGTAACAATATTATAGGCTACATACATATATCACATTTGTTGTAAAATGGACAGAGTATCTGCCAAAGCAACTTACATTTTTCATGCATTTATTGAGTAACACCTAGTGCATTACCAGTGTCAGAGTAAGAGGATTTCAGTCCTCCATTACCCAAGCTGCCCCACATCTTCTACAAGACGGCGGGATGTAGTAAAGATCCCAAAAAAATAGCTTGATGGCTGTATCAAACATATATAGAAAAGGGATAATAAGAAAAAGCCCCCAAAGTATATACATAAGTTCCAAGGACATCCCCCCTTAGAAAAGTCAGGTTATTCCAAGGCCAAGAACTTACCTTAAAGAGGAGGGTACAGGGATTTATTATTTATTTACTAATATCTTTTTCTTTTCTTTTATTTCCATTAAGGTTTGATTGTTATTAGCAGCCGAGAGGTTTTCCAGTGTCTAGAGTCTGGTATTTGGGTTGGTGTCCTGCCTCTGGTTCCTATTTGAAGGAACTTTACCCCCTCTGTCCACTCACCTCTACCCGGCACAGGGGGGCCGCAGTGCCTTGCTTTGACACTGCGGCATCCCTACCCCTGAGCTTGAACTTTGTTCAGGTCAGGGGACCTTATGTGTCGGTGGTTACTAGTCCCCATTGGCCCTCTTTCCACCTGCCCCAATTCGTTGGAGTTGGTGGAAATGATGACCATGGTGTGTGCTGAAATTTTGCGGTACTTGGGTGCCACTAGCGGCGCTTGGTACCGCCACTTCCACCGTGGCTGATCTGCTGTTCCGGATATTGTCATTGTTCTGTCTCAAGGAGCAGATAGCTAAACCTCCTTATCCCAATAAGTGTAGATACCATATTTCTTTGATCTCAGTTTTATTAGAACAAGCCAGGTGAAACTACAAAATAACAGAAATCGACCTCAATAAGTATAATATTGCATACAATACAGCATACATTGCATAAACAATGATATACAGTACAAGATGGGATAGTAAAAACTTACTTTTTAAGTTCTCTAAGGGGTGATAGCGATAGATTGAGAAATACATGTGTTGCTTCCTTCAATGTGTTAAAAAGAATGGTAACTGGTTCACTTCCTGCTAAGATTCTACCCAGAATTCCCTGCTTGCTGACAACTTCCTTAGTTACACATACAAAAAAACAAAGAAACAGAACTGCAGCAATACCAAAAAGGAACGCTAGATGGAGCCTGCACACCACATATGATTGTCTTAAGTAAATTACACATTTTACATGTAAATTTAACAACACAGGTACAAATAACCAGTATAAAACATCAGCAAGACATCTAGTGGACAGAACACTCCCCGCCTGACATCAATTGATGTCACTAACAGAGTCCTCCGTAGAAAGCAACAGAATAAGTTCGGTCACTGGTCTCAAGAATAATACTTTAGCCTCATTCTGTTGAAAGATCTTGACCTCGACCTTTTGGACACAATTATCCTTTCTTGGCAGTACTTTGGTGATCAAACCTAAAGGCCACATATTCCTTAGTGCCTGCCAATCTTTCATGAGCACAACATCACCAGGTTTAAGATTAGGCTTTTCAGTGTGCCACTTTCTCCTTACTTGTAGAGCAGATATATATTGTTCCCTCCACCGGTTCCAGAAGGTATTGGCAAGCGTTTGTACTTGTCTCCATTGATGTTTGTAAAGGTCCTTCTCAAAAAACTGTCCAGCTGGAGCACCGGCAAGACAAGTCTTTTGCGTGAGTAACATGGCAGGTGTGAGGACCACTGGATTTTCAGAGTCACTTGAAATGGAGGTCAAAGGTCTGGCGTTAATTAAAGCTGTAACCTCTGCCATAAATGTCACTAAACATTTGTGAGTAAGCCTTGCAGTTCCTACTTGTAGGAAGATAGAGTCAAGAATTCTGTGGGCTATGCCTATCACCCTCTCCCAAACACCTCCCATGTGAGAAGAGTGAGGTGGGTTGAAGATCCACGTGCAGTCTTGCTGTTCCAGCCTGGGTATGGTGTGTTCGGGAAGTGGTGCAAGTTCTGCTTTCCCCATTACAAACCCTATGTGACATTGTGCTTTAGTGTCTATGGTTTTCAGGTAAGCTACAGCAGCAATTGCTTTAACAGAAGCATCTGAAAACACACAAAGTCTTTGCATCTGAACATTAGCAGATGACAGAGGAGCATACGGTCATGGAATTTTAAGGTTGGATAGAGCTGTTACTGAGTCCTTCCACTCTAGCCATAGGTTCTTCTTGTCAGTGGGGAGAGGGTGGTCCCAATCTAGTAACTCACAGGTTAAGTCTCTCAGTAGTGCTTTACCCTGGATGGTGACAGGTGCTGCAAAGCCTAAGGGATCATACAGGCTGTTTATGGTAGACAGGACACCTCTATGGGTAAAAAGGTTTTTCTTCTGTGTTTACTTGGAAAGTAAATGTGTCAGATCTTAAGTCCCAAAGCAAACCAAGGCTGCGTTGCATGGGAATTAAGTCTGTGCCTAGATCTAAGTCCTTTAACTCGTTAGAACGATCTTGGACAGGAAAGGCTTCTAAAACTTCTCTACTGTTGGAAGCAATCTTGTGGAGTCTTAAGTTGGAACACGCAAGCATTGCCTAAGTTCTTTTGAGGAGACTGATTGCGGCTTCATTTGTGGGTAGTGATTTCAAGCAATCGTCTACATAGAAATCCTTGTCCACAAACTGTCTGACATCTGACCCATACTCTGACTCTCCCACACTGGCAGAATGTCTGAGGCCATATATAGCAACTGCAGGGGAAGGACTGTTGCCAAATATGTGCACCCTCATGCGGTATTCTGTGATGTCTCCAGAGGGGTTGTTGTCCCTGAACCAAAAAAAAAAGTTCTGGTGTTTTTCTTTAAAAGAAAGCAATGGAACATTTGCTGGATGTCTGCCATGAATGCGACTGAATCTTTGCGAAAGCGAAGAAGTACTCCTAATAGTCTGTTGTTAAGATCAGGGCAAGAGAGGAGGACATCATTTAGAGAGACACCCTCATGTTTGGCGCTGGAATCGAACACCACTCTAATATGTCCTGGCTTCTTAGGGTGATAGACCCCAAATATAGGTAAGTACCAGCATTCCTCTGAGTCTTTGAGATTTGGGGCTATCTCAGTATGACCATTCTGAAATATTTTCTCCATGAAGGAAAAGAAATGTTTTTTCATCTCTGGTTTCCTTGAAGATTGTGTCTTAGGGAAATGAGACGTTTATATGCTGGTTCTCTATTGTTAGGCAAACGTCGTCTTTGTGGTCTAAAGGGAAGAGGTGCAACTCAGCTATTGGTCCCGTCTTTCTCCATACTCCTTTCCATAACTTCTAGGAAGAGCCTATCCTCAATGGACATTGCTACCTGGTTATCTTCCTTTGTTCTCTGGAACACTGTGCTTCCTAAGTCGCTTTGGTCGTTGTCATAAGTATTGCTGTCACAGAGGGGACGTAGGAAGGGAAGAGGTACAGGCTTGTTGTGTGGTAGCTCCTTTATGAGGATGTGATTTTGACAGGGTTGGAAAAGAGAAGGATGACCATTCTTGAGGGTACTAGTGAGCAGGTTATTAACAGATGCAGCCTGCACACCACATATGATTGTCTTAAGTAAATTACACATTTTGCATGTAAATTTAACAACACAGGTGCAAATAACCAGTATAAAACATCAGCAAGACATCTGCTGGACAGAACACTCCCCGCCTGACATCAAGTGATGTCACTAACAGAGTCCTCTGTAGAAAGCAACAGAATAAGTTCGGTCACTGGTCTCAAGAATACTTTAGCCTCATTCTGTTGAAAGATCTTGACCTCGACCTTATGGACACAATTATCCTTTCTTGGCAGTACTTTGGTGATCAAACCTAAAGGCTGTATCACTATCTATCATTTTCCACAATCATGCACTGTGACTTTTAATATTATGTATTATGTATTGTCCACAAACATCATGAAGTTTAATTAATTTGTATTATGAATTTATATTTGTATTTATAATAAATTATTTTTTTACTCAATTTAATTTTTACATTGCCTTTAAAATCCCAACTAGAGGTTTATACATTTTTTTGGAATACACGAGGCGGGTGCCTGCACAGAGACTGGAGCAGCAGCAGGGTCGGCCTGAAGCATAGGTTGTACCGGGGCGGCCACAGTGGGAGATTCCAGGTGAGCCGTGCTGCTCAGGAGCGTTTGTAACGCCATGGCAAACTGATCCATGAGTTGATTCAGTTCATCCAATCTGGAAAAATTATTACCAACAAATGGATTAACTGCATCTTCTGAATTCATGGCCTTCGCCTACTGTCAGAAACCATGAAATCAGACAGAGACAGAAGTACAGTTAAATCACACTTGTTTAATAATAAAAGTAAATAGAACAAACGTAGTCAAAACATAGCCAGAGTTCAGTAACCGGAACGGATAGTCAGCCAAGCCAGAAGTCAGGGATCAATGTAGTGGAACAGCAAGCAGGATTTGGAGCCGGAAGGGATGTCAGCAAAGCAAGTCTTGAACAGGATCGCAGGATATAGTTTCTGTGATGATGACCAAGGCAAAAGCAGAGCTCCTCTGGACTGGACGGCTTAAGTAGGCAGGACTGACAAGCAGGATATCATCAACAGCTTAGTAACTGTGGAGAGATAGGAGCTGGCAATTAGCCAACAGCTGAGCAGGCAGCTCAGAGAAGGAAGGGCTGAGCCCAGCCCTGACAGGCACATGGAAGACAGGAAGAATCAGTATTGCACATGGAAGGCAGGGGGGGTCACTAAGGCACATGGAAGGCAGGAAGGAAGGATCATTATAGCACATGGAAAGCAAGAAATATCACTATGGTATATGGAAGGCAGGAAGGATCACTATGGTACGTGGAAGACAGGAAGGATCACTATATTATGTGGAAAGAAGGAATAATTATGTGGAAGGAAGAGAGAGGGGAGAGTTCAGTCACAGACTTTCACTCACCTGTGGCTGGGATGTATTAGTATAGAATGTAGAGCGGGTAGGCGAGCTGGAGGTGGGAGGGCTGTGCTGGCTGAGGACTGAGTGTGTCTGTCTCAGCCTTGACAGCTGGAATCAAGTGGCTGAACTTGTTCTTGCACTGGGCTTTGCTGCATGATTCAGCCAAGAGATTTACTTGAAATCCCGGGACAGTTTTGGCGAATCCGAGTCGGTTGGGAGGTTTGCAGTGGTCATCACTGACAGAGCTGACAGTACCAGACCTGATCAGCCATTTCCCTGCTCACCTTTGCTTAGAAGTCTGTGTGATAACACTAATGCTAAAGAGTATGGCTATGCCAGCCCAGAGCACTGGCATGTAAGGGCATAAAGCAAGATGATGTCATGTGCTATAACATCATTCCTGTCTTCTGCAGTATTGCACTGTAAATTAAGGCTGGGGTGAAAATGCCCCCCTCTGGAGTATGTCCATGACACCCTGGGCTTACCAGAAGCAGGTTGAATGACACTGGGTATTCTTAAATTAGGAAGACCACTGTCCCTGGAGAACAAGGAATGAAAATATGGAGCACGGAGATGTCAAGTATTGCTTTGAAAACTTTGTTTTTTCAATACAGGTGGGGGGGCATTAATCCTCCTCTTCTTGGGTCCCCCCGCTGGCACTCCTCACCTCTCCCTCCTGCTGAGTGCCCCCTGCCACTGACACATGCAGGTTGCTGGATTATCGTCAGCTTCCTGTGTCTCCTGTATCTGTTTATCCTGATCCTTGGACTTCCTGCTACCAACCCTGTCTGTTATACCCATTTATCCTGAACCTCTGGTTTGACTATTGGCTTACGTCATGACCTGACGTGTTCCTGTCTGTCTCATCGTGTTTGACCCCAGCTTGGCTGACTACTCTGCTATCTCTTGCCCACTGTGTATGATCTGTCTTGCTGCTGTATCCATCTCGGACTGATTCTGCTGTGTATGACCCCTGGTCTGGCTATTGACTCTGTTACTGGTTTACCCTGCTGTTCCACGATCCACCTGGGATCTCTCCTCGTACGGCTGCCAACACAGTTCTCCCAGCACACCCCAGCTGCCCTCTGCTAACCAGCTTAATCAGCAGCAGTACCGGCAACTCGTGCTCCTCTGGGCACCACACTCCCTGTATCACTCCCAGGAGGTGCGTTGCACTTAGCCGCAAGGGGTGCCCTCTCAGCAATCTGGCCTCGCACCCCAGACGTGACACATAGTCTCCATAAAGCTCTATTACAACAACAGAAATTCAAGCTTAGAATCACTTCAGTAAATAGCAGTGTAAACAGCTACTTGCTAGAGTTCTCATAAACAGCGTCCCTCATAGTAAAGTCCCTCATAGTCCCTCATAGTAAAGTCCCGGTTAACTCTGGTAACATAAGCAAACAGCTAGAAAGATCCAAGGCCCAAGGAAGAAGGGTCACCCCACTGGATTTTGCAGTACTTTTACCTGCAATCTGGAAGGTGCAGTAGCTAGGTCTTTTCGAGAAGCTGCGTGCTATCAGGCTTTGATCCAGCTGCCCGCACGCTGGTTGTGACAGTGGAGGGCTTTAAGATCACTTGTCCGGCTAACTTTGCCTTATCAGTTGTAGAAAATATTCACAGCGAGGGTTGTCTTCTCATCTGATCATACGCGTTAGGGTAGCAGCTTTCTGTGCGGTCTTCTACTATTAATCCACTTGGGAACTCATCTATGTGCCTGGTTTTGTGGTTTCTTATCAGGTGTAGCTCTTTTTAGCTGCTGAAGCAGAGGGAAACCAGGGAGTTGTGAGAAAAGGAGTCAAAGTGGCCTGTGTCTGCCTCGGAGCATAGTGAGCATATAGTGACAGTATCATGTTAATTGCTCATTGGGGTTCTCTTTGTTTTTCCTCTCGTTAGTTTCCTGTTAAGTACAGGAATTCTGTAAAATATCAATCTTTTTTTTTTTCCATTTCCTAATATGTCTAACTGTGTCAAATGTATCATTATATCAATATTAGAATCTTTTAGTGTAATTTTGAAGTGTCTGCCCTAGTCAAGTGGAAAAGATATCACAGATTGGTAAATGTAGGCCATCATAATTTTTTTACTTCGGGCGCAATAACCTTCATGAGAGAAAACTACAAGCTGAGAAATGTATGTCAGTCATTGGTGACTCATATGAACACGGCTGGGCAAATTATGCAGTGACTCATGCTTGCATGTTCCACTGACAGTGTTGAACTATACATCTGTATAATTTGCTATACATAGTCTCCGGAAATGTCAGCTTTAGAGCAAACCACTAGAATATCATCAAAATAAATCACACTTTTATATTTTCAAGAAACACATCTAACTCAATTACTATATTATTTACACAGCTATTGCATGAAATAATGCTCACTTTGAGGTTTGGAATGGAACAATATGATAAGTTGATGCTCTGTATGTGATTTGTGGTATTTGTATGTTGACGACACAAAGTTAAGGGTGTCAATTATCTATTTCCGTTTCTTTTCTGTTTTTCCTATTTTGTGTGTTCCTTTAGCAATAATGAACGGATAGAGATGGGAGTGAGGGGTCAAGCAAACATGTCCTTATCAAATGCAGCAGAAAACAGCAGCAATTGGATTCAGATTGAAATGAAAGGCAACCACTGGAATGCAAAATGAGACAGGAACGCATGGAATCGGGGGGGGGTGTACCTGGGAAATCAGGTGTCACGGTTGAGGGTTCATCAAAGAAACTTTAGGAAAGGTGGGTGCCCACCTGATGACCCATATATACCTTCCCTCCTTCTTTTCATTACACAAATCTCATTATTAAGAGTGCTAACTTATCGTAAGTATTAAAGCGGGGTTCCACCCAAATTTTGAACAATATCTGTATGTATTCTCTTCCTTGCCTAGATGCTGACATGCCGTTTAAAAAAATTTAAATCGCCGTGATTACCTTTTATTTTTCTATTCTTCTTTGCACTTCCTGGTTCTCCTCCCGTGGGAGTAGGTGTGTTTCTAGCCTCTCCCAGACTCCTGGGAGCTAGTCTCAGGCTTCCCAGGAAGCCACTGAGCATGTGCGGGAATGAGCGGTGAATGCTGGGAGCACAGCTTTCACCACATCCAGGAAATAAATGCTTGTGGGCTTCAAATGCCCACAATGAAGATGGAAATCGCCTGCAGTTAATAATATAAGTTATTCTTTCCGACGAAATCTGACACAGGTTGACATATTACACACAATATGTGAGTATGTAATGCTGAGAAGAAAAGTTTGTGAATGAACTAAAAAAAAAAAAACGATAGATAGGTGGACCCCCGCTTTAAAACATTACGTTCTGACAGCTCTACTGTTCATGTCTTTTGTGTCAGAAGTGAGAGCCTGGGAGTACAAGTTCAAAATTCCTTGTCTACCATTGTCAGCTTTGGTGAAGACCAGGGACTTTCAGGTGTTGCCTGACATGGGGACCCCTTACCACCCACTTTGAAAACAATTGTTAGTCTCCGTTTGGACTGTCTTTGCACATTGTTGTTTTATTTCAGATGCATCACATGGTTTTGACTTCTAATATTGTTCAACTATTTCCTCTGGCATTTGATTCCCAAGAATGCTTTTGAGTTCGGTATTCTGTGTATTTTTCCTTTATCCAAAAATATTTTTTTTTATGCCCCTAAACCAAACCAGCAGCTTTCTGCCGGGTCCTGTTGTTTTATCAACAAACAGTCAGAGAAGGTGGATGCCCACCATCAGGGCTTTTTTTCTCAAACAATATGTGCTGGAACTCAACCACGACCCCCCAAAACCCCTCCCCCCACACACACCCTCCAAATCACATCAAATAGTGGGTGTGGTCATATTTCACAAACAGTAGAAGGGTTTTAAAGGGGCATTAAATATAAGGATTGCATTACATACAGAGTGCAGAGTTCATGGGGGTTACACACAGAGTGCAGAGCTGTTACTTGTAAACACAGAAACCAGACTTCTGTGTTTACAAGTGATTGAGTGAGCAGGCACCAAAGGGTCTGAGCCAGAGGTGGTGGAACTGAGTTCCACCAAGTTCCCTCTGAAAAAAAGCCCTGCCCACCCCACTGGATGATGTACCTACCGTCCTCCTTGTCACTACAGCAAAAAAAGAAAATGGTCACCTGTATGGCTAGGTATTAGGCTTCAAGCGGCAGTAAAAATTTCACTGATATTACATGTGTTTTCTAGGAGAAAAGTTTCTGCATAATGATGTCTAAACTTGTAAAGGGACACATAAAAAACATGTATACATGTGTTTATAGACACAGGCATGTTCTTAGACAGAGATTTTTGGATTCTTTGTTACGGATCTGAATGCAGTGCATGTTTACGTGCCTGTTTGAATGGCTCCACTAAAAACAATGCAGCTGTGTTCAGATCTGTAATGAAAAAATACTTGAATATGTGTTTTTTTTATGGCCGTGTAAATGAAACCTTAGACGTCATTCACAAAGCTGTAAAAATTTTACTGATGTTATTACACATAGTTGCATAGTAGATAAGGCTGAAAAAAGGCAATAGTCCATCCAGTTCAACCTATGTAGGTGCACATATATCAGTGTCTTTGATGCGTTCCCATATCCCTGTATGTTGTGTCCTTTAAGATGTACATCCAAAAGTCTTTTAAAGATATCCATACTCCCCGCAGCCACCACCAATTGTGGGAGAGAGTTCCATATCCTTATTGCCCTGACATGGAAGAAACCCCCTATGCAGTTTAAGGTTAAACTGCTTCTTCTCCAGTCTCATTGTGTGGCCCCGTGCCCTTTTACACTCCCTATGACTGAATAGTTTATTTCCTATGCTGGGATCCCCATTGAGATATTTGTAGATCGCTATCATATCTCTTCTCAAGTGTCTTTTCTCCAGCAAGATGTAATTGAGCTCCTCCAGTCCCCTTATTAGTTTTGTTGCCCTTCTTTGGACTCTCTTCAGCTCTAGCACATCTCTTCTGAGGACTGGTGACCAGAACTGGACTGAAAACTCCAGATGAGGCCTAACCAGAGTTTTATAAAGTGGCAGAATTATAGTTTTGTCCCTGGAGTATATCCCCTTTGTACCTGTATGTATGCTGATATTCTGCCAGCTTTGGCAGCTGCAGCTTGGCAATGCATGCTGTTGCACAACGTGTCATCTACTAGTACCCCTAGATCCTTCTCCATTCTTGACTCCCCCAGCTGTACTCCACCTAGTGAATATTTTACATTTATGTTTTTTGATCCCAAGTGCGTTACTTTACATTTCTCCACATTAAACCTCATTTGCCATTTGTCTACTCCTTTATTTCATTCAAGTCATTCTGCAAAATTTCCATGTCCTGATGAGAGTTTATTACTCTGCTAAACAACGTGTGTGTTTTCTAGAAGAAAAGTTCCTGTGTCCCCAGTTTGTTACTTTGTATCTTTGTATAATTGTGGTCTGAGGGCCAGTTCACACAGGGGTGCAGCTTTGCAAAGCGATTTGAAGGCGACTTCAGCGCAACTTTGAGCGACTTGCAACACGACTTTAAGTCACTTCCAGGACAGGCACTTTGCCTGTGGTCAATCAGAGCTAATCTTCTCTTTTGACATACTTGTTGTTCCTGTTCTCTTCCTGGTTCCCTGTTCCATGTGTCCTGTAACCACAATGCTCTCTTTGCCTTATCTAATAACAGCTCTCATAACAGCTGGTGTGGCAGTATTGAAGGAAGAGGAAGAGGAAGAGGAGGATGAGGATGAGAAGAAGACGTCGCTACTGGATCCACCCAATCATTGCTAATAGAGATAACAGAGGCCAGTTGTGGGCCATGTATGAAAATTTGCGTGCTTATGAGGACAAGTTTTTCAACTATACCCGGATATCTATTGCAAGGTAAGTATATATGCCATATGTGGATATGCACATATTAACTAGCCTTTTTTAACATATTTGTTGCTTACTCTGTATCTTTTACTGGATAAAGTCTTTATGAGCCCCAAACATTAGATACATATTTTTTAGCATTGACCCTAGAGAATAAAATGCGATCTTTGCTATTTAGCTGCATTGGCTGTTATCCATATAATGCTGACCATCCACTCTAAACAATGGTACTGGGGTGATGGCTGCAGCTGCATGCATCACCCCGGTACAACCCCTTCAATCAGAGGCCGCATATTTGCGCATATTTGGTCGGCTCGAAGGGGTTAATGTGTGCGTGAGCTCATTTGGCTGGGCTTCTCCAACGGGTCACATGAGTGCAATTAGTTTTGCACTCCAGCGACCCGTTTTCAGCGGAGAGTGGTCAGAAGTCCGCTCTGCGCTGACGTCACCAAGATCAGTTGAGGCAGCGTGTCATCCTGACTTCCGAAGTTCTTTTTCCATCAGCTGCCTGGACTGATGGCAGCCTCAGCTTCTCAGCGAGCCACTCCCTGCCCCTCCACAGCTCAGTGTTCCAATGAGCGTGGAGGAGCAGAGCAGGAGAGCTGACCTGACAGTCAGCAGCTCTCTGCTCGGGGAGGGGAGAGAACCGAGCCATCTGTGATGTTTGTTGACTCGGTTCTGTGTGAAGAAGCGGCGGGGGACAGATGCAGCATCGGTGCGATGCTGCATCCACCTACGTAAGTATGATTCTTCAAAAAAAAAAAAAAAAAAAACATACTGTATAACATATATTGCACAATATAGCACACAAACATCCAATACATTTTGAAAAACACCAACATTTTAATATTATGGTACATTTTGAAAAATACAAAGAAAAGGGAACTTTTTTTTGATTTGTAAAATTACAATTGTTCGTGTATTGGTTCATATTCCGAACGGGAGGTTGCAGAGCTGGTGGAAGGCCCTGGGAATGGTGTTGCTGGAAAATTGTTTGATTCATGAAAGAATCTTGGGTTACCTGGTGCCTCGATGGCGGAGGGAATTGGGGACGGAGACGGATATGGGATCGATGAATGTGCAGGATTCATCACATTGCCATACTCATTTGAGTATGGTCGGAAGTGAGGGGAATAGTAGGGGTGGGTTCTGTGTGGTGGAGGGGTTGGGTATGAATAGTAGGGACCGGATGGTGGTCCAAAGATAGGTTAGGAGGCAATTGCTGGCTCATCGCGCAGACTAGTATCAAGGAGGTCCATCACAGTCATCTTCTCCTCCATATACGATGAAGTTTCTGGTTGCTCTCTTGTGGTGCTTGCGACTGTTCCACCAAAGAATGCTCCTGCGACTGCGACCCTTGAGAGTGTCCTGCTTCTTAAGATGCCTCCTGCCCTTCTTCTCTCACTTCCCACCTGGAAGTTCTGCATTAAACATATAATACTGTTAAGGCACACCCTTCTTTATATAACTGTATAGTAGCACTTTACAAATATGACAGATGTTATCTCACTCTCTCAGATCCATGAAAGGTCTCAGAAACTCCAGTTCATCAGCGTGGACGTAGGGCACTACCCTTTTTGTTCCCGATCGACTCCTTGCCTCTTTAATTTTTCGGAGGTATTGCTTGAAACAGACTCGCAAGCCCTTCCATTGATTTTGTAAAATAACCACTGCAAAACATAAATAGGAACATAATCAATTATATATTTTGTCTTTCAGGTACCTGGCAACTGGTCATTCCCTAGTGAGCCTACATTATGAGTTCATGGTGGGCAGGTCAACAATCAGCTACATCATCCGAGAAACCTGCCAAATCTTATGGAATGTGCTTAACACCATAGTTATGAAAAGGCCTATACAAAAGAATTGGCGGAATATTGCAAGACTCTTTGGGAGGCGATGCAATTTCTCCAATTGCATTGGAGCTATAGATGGGAAGCACATGCGTGTCATTAAGCCTGTTGGTAGTGGAAGTATGTTCTTCAATTACAAAAAATATTGCTCCTTTGTACTGCTTCACTTATATAGATAAAGGATCCTACGGAAGTAGCGATTCACGTATTTTTTCAAATTCCTCATTTGGCGAAAGGGTATGAGATAATCGGCTAGATATTCCTGAGAACTGTCCACTTCCTGGCACAATTGAACTCCCACTACCCTATGTGTTCGTCGCAGATGAGGCTTTTGTGTTGGGGGAACACCTAATGAGGCCTTACTCCAACAGGAATCTGACTACCCCTAAGAAAGTCTTTAATTATCGTCTCACAAGGGCAAGAAGGGTGGTTGAGTGCAGTTTCAGAATTCTTGCCAATAAATGGCGTTTGTTACACACGCCTATTGTGTTTAACATTGAAAACGCAATTACTGCTGTCAAAGCATGCATGCTCCACAATGATGTCCGGCTACGTGATTGGTACTGTTTCGAGAATTCCCTTATGAATGACATGGAAAGTGCACACCTCATTGCAGTGCTACTAGGGGATCCTGGTGCCACTGTTCGTGGGCAATTTGCTTCATACTTCCTTTCACTGGCTGGTGAACTAAAATGGTAATTGGACGCTATTTCCTAACTGCATTGCTAAGTTCTTTAAAAATGTAACGGTGTAGTTGCCACTAGTAAGAAACATCCACCATATCATTTCGCTACCAGACTCCCATATATCACTTGCAGAGACAATGAACAATCCTTTGCTGGTTTTGTTTTTGTTTATTGGGGGGTACAACTTGGTTTGGGAAAGGGGTATATGGGATGCCCATAGGATAGTTCATTTTGCCATCATATTTAGAGATTTTTTACAGATTAGCACATAGTTTGAGTCTTAAGGAATGATGTACATGTTTTAACAACTACAGTCTTTTCCCTGCATCACCATGCAGACTATTGCTCCTCCTCTGCTTAATTCTCGCAGACTATTGCTTCCAGAACTTCCTCACCCATGACCGTGTAAGGATGAGGACATCACTCTTGACCGTGTAAGTGTGATGTTCCCAGAAATCCTCTCCTCCTGCACAAACTTATACTGTAGTTATTAGTGTAGTGTCACATCATCTTCTTTAAGCAAAAAAGACCCACTCTGAATAGTTCCTCATGCAGACTCTGGTTGCTCACTGCTACTAGGCCAGAGTCCTGCAGTGCCTCTCCCCGGAGGCCTAGATGGGGGTGCCCTCCTGCTGCTGTCTAGTATTCCATTCTCCACTTCACCCGACCGACAACTCCCCCAGTGGCATGTTACCTTAGCTTATATAGGAGGCCCGCCCCCTGCCAATACCAGTTGGGGATTGGTCAGGGCTCCCACATGAGCTGCCTGCCACTCCAGTCTCAGGCCCTGCCCCTCTTCCAGAACATTCTCCCTGGAAGCAGGGGAGGCGCCCCAGAACTAGAGTACAGGTGGTCACACCGACTGCTACTCTAACCACTCTCTGCCCCCAGATCAAAACAGACAGCCCTAGCTCAAAGCATAGGCCTGCCTAAATGTACCTGTGCTGACAGACTAACTAGTAAAAATCTTATACTAGCACCTACCTATTGGTAGAGGGTGCTACAAATATATTTTGCTGCTGTTGCTTTTTCTGTTTTATTGTCTAAAGCCTGTACAGGTGTTTAGTTTCTACGTTTTTAATGCTATGCTATACTGTCGTTAATGTTTTAAATACTATTTTTTGGTATCATTTAAATAAAATGTGATACTAAACCAATCATTTTTTTTGCTGTAGTAATATTGATCATTCATTATCTACATATATTAACAAAGATAAGTTATTCAACAACATAAACCTGACATGATTCCTATTCTGCAATAGGACTAGACATCAGTGATAGTCTGCACCAGGGTTCTCCATACTCTTGCCCTCCAGTTGTTCATGAACTACAGTTCCCATCATGCCTGTGTCATGTCTGTGAATGTCAAAGTTTTACAATGCCTCATGGGATGTTTATTTGCACAACACCTGGAGGACCATAGTTTTATGATCCCTGGTCTGCACTGATGACTTCCACTGATGACTAGCATTAATGATCTGCACTGATGACTTCCACTGATGACTTGCACTGATGGCTAGCACTGATGATCTGCACTGATGACTAGCACTGATGAGCACTTACAATTGTCACTACGTTCATTCACCAACAAAATGTCCCAATTGTCAATACCTACAGTCAGGTCCATAAATATTGGAACATCAACACAATTCTAATCTTTTTGGCTCTATACGCCACCACAATGGATTTGAAATTAAACAAACAAGATGTGCTTTAAATGCAGACTTTCAGCTATAATTTGAGGGTATTTACATCCAAATCAGGTGAACGGTGTAGGAATTACAACAGTTTGTATATGTGCCTCCCACTTTTTAAGGGCCCAAAAGCAATGGGACAGATTAACAATCATCCATCAAACTTTCACTTTTTAATACATGGTTGCAAATCCTTTGCAGGCAATTACAGCCTGAAGTCTGGAATGCATAGACATCACCAGACACTGGGTTTCATCCCTGGTGATGCTCTGCCAGGCCTCTACTGCAACTGTCTTCAGTTCCTGCTTGTTCTTGGGGCATTTTCCCTTCAGTCTTGTCTTCAGCAAGTGAAATGCATGCTCAATCGGATTCAGGTCACGTCATTGACTTGGCCATTGCATAACATTCCACTTCTTTCCCTTAAAAAACTCTTTGGTTGCTTTTGCAGTATGCTTCGGGTCATTGTCCATCTGCACTGTGAAGCGCCGTTCAATGAGTTCTGAAGCATTTTGCTGAATATGAGCAGATAATATTGCCCGAAACACTTCAGAATTCATCCTGCTGCTTTTGTCAGCAGTCACATCATCAATAAATACAAGAGAACCAGTTCCATTGGCAGCCATACATGCCCACGCCATGACACTACCACCACCATGCTTCACTGATGAGGTGGTATGCTTTGGATCATGAGCAGTTCCTTTCCTTCTCCATACTTTTCTCTTCCCATCACTCTGGTACAAGTTGATCTTGGTCTCATCTGTCCATAGGATGTTATTCCAGAATTGTGAAGGCCTTTTTAGATGTTGTTTGGCAAACTCTAATCTGGCCTTCCTGTTTTTGAGGCTCACCAATGGTTTACATCTTGTGGTGAACCCTTTGTATTCACTCTGGTGAAGTCTTCTCTTGAATGTTGACTTTGACACACATACACCTACCTCCTGGAGAGTGTTCTTGATCTGGCCAACTGTTATGAGGGGTGTTTTCTTCACCAGGGAAAGAATTCTTCGGTCATCCACCACATTTGTTTTCCGTGGTCTTCCGGGTCTTTTTATGGATGTTCCAAACACTTGATTTGGCCACACCTAATGTTTTTGCTATCTCTCTGATGGGTTTGTTTTGTTTTTTCAGCCTAATGATGGCTTGCTTCATTGATAGTGACAGCTCTTTGGATCTCATATTGAGAGTTGACAGCAACAGATTCCAAATGCAAATAGCACATTTGAAATTAACTCTGAACCTTTTATCTGCTCCTTGTAAAAGGGATAATGAGGGAATAACACACACCTGGCCATGGAACAGCTGAGCAGCCAATTGTCCCATTACTTTTGGTCCCTTAAAAAGTGGAATGTGCATGTACAAACTGTTGTAATTCCTACACCCTTCACCTGATTTGGATGTAAATACCCTCAAATTAAAGCTGACAGTCTGCAGTTAAATCACATCTTGTTCGTTTCATTGCAAATCCATCGTGGTGGTGTATAGAGCCAAAAAGATTAGAATTGTGTCGATGTCCCAATATTTATGAACCTGACTGTATATGGCAGATCTCCAGCCAGGCATTGTCCCTCTTCAGTTGATCCTTATAATACAGAACAGTTTTGCCATAAAGGCATGTACGCTGCCTCAGAAGCCTAATGAGAGAATCAATATTAATGGGCTCTCTGTGCATGACGTCCCTTTGGGCTCTGGTATTCTATTAATCTAGCATTCAGGTCGGCCACAACATACAGAGACAACGGCAAACAGGAAGTGCTCTGTGGGAGGGAGGGGGCTGCCTGTATGTAAACGTGGGGAGTACCTGGGTAAATTATTTTCTTTTTCCTGTAAAGTCGATTCACTATAGATGGGGATCCGACTTGGAGATGACTTCCATTGAAATCTATGGGTACAAGTCACCTAGAAGTGACCTTAAAGTAGTACAGGAACCTTTTCTGAAGTCGGAGCGACTTAAGTAATGTACATTAAGATGGCTCTCATTACCTAGAATGGAATTTCTTATGTCCAGTGACTTGGGGTCTGACAAGTTGGATACCAAGTCGCTGTAGTGTGAACTGGCACTGAGCAGTGTTGTTAATAAACACTGATACAGACTACTTTTTGACCAGGTAGAGCTGCTGAGTATATTGTATATTGTAATGCATATTGTAGTTTAGTCGTAATTTAGTCATCTGAAGTGTTTTATTTTTATTTTAGTCAACTAAAATAATATTAATTTAGTCAACGAAAATATCTTAGTCGATGAAATTAACACTTGCAGGAGAATGCTCTTGGTCAAGCTCAAGTATTCCTAGTTTCTGATATTGAGGATAAGGAAGAAGTGCCAGGACTATTATATTAGAGGATATCATGCAGGGAGCACCAAGAGACAGTGTTGACAATGTTGACATAGGGATTGATAATAGAATGGAAGACTATCTGTAAGTGCCACTGATTGGAGAGGAGGTAAGTTCTGAGGAATTGGCAGAACAACAGCAAGAGAAAATTTTGTTCAGGGGCAGCTTACAAAGGAATGGAGAGAGTAGTCATCCTAATCTATCAGTGGCACTGCCCCACAGGTACAGGCCACTGCTGCCCTCAAGGACAGTCCCCAGAACTCTGCAATGGTAGCCTTTTTTTAAATGTATCTGCTTCCAAAAACACTGTTTTGGTCTGCAGCCTCTGCCTGCAGCATATCAGCCATGTTAAAAGTACCAGCTATTTGGGTACCACATGCACAAGGAAACACATGACTCTCCACCACAGGACTTGGCGGGAGCAATGAGACAAGGGTGGAGGAGCCACACTGGGTACAATCCAGTCCAGCACGTGCCTCGGCATTCAAAAAAGGACTGAACTAACATCATGGAAGGATCTCATCTGAGGTCTGCCTCTTTCCAGCCCTGCTTGGCCTCCTGACTCAGGCCCTCTTCATGATAACGTGCTGTAGTACATTGTCTTCACTGAGGAAGGTGAAGATATTTCAATCCCAGGCTGGGTGGGGAGATATAATTTTACTAGCATGAGATGCTGTTGGGTGTGACTGACATATATTCTGGGGGCTCCTGATGTAAACATGGTGTTGCTGATGTGAAAGCAGACTCTGATGTAAAGGAGGGACTCTAATTTAAAAGAGGGGCTCTTATGCGAAGGGGGGAATCAGATGTTAAGAGGGGACACTGATGTAAAAGAGGGACTGAGAACTAGGATGAATCTTTAATCTTCCCCCTTTAACCCACTCCCAATGTTACCTTCAATCTTGCTATACCCATCAACCTATTTTCTATCCTAGATGTTTCATTATCCTAGCCTGTCACACTGTTTTGGCTTTTCAACTGTAAAGCCATGCTGATTAACTTTACGGGTATTGTTGACATTTACACATTGTTTATTCCGTTTAAATAATCACTAAAATGAACCTGGACTCAGAAAGGGGAAGGAGGCCCAATTTAAAATCTTGCACACAAGCCCACTGCATTCAGAAAATGCCCCTGACATGGGAGGGTTTGGAGAATGTGGGGTTGTGGTTTGAAAGTGTACTTGTGCATTCTGTATTGAATATTAATAAACTTTTAAGACAGTGCAGTGTGGTACTGTCACGTACCTGTTGGGAGGCCGGAGTGCTGAGGGGGCTTCCCCTGCAGCTGAGTGCAGGGCACCCTTTAAGGTGACAACGGGAGATGCTATGCCCAAAGAAGCATGGGTTGCCAGCTGCATTAGGAGAAGTTCACTGGATGATGACCGGACAAGCAGGATAAACTGCAAGGCAGGAGTCCCCTTAGAAGTACCAGGTGATACCTGGTAGTAGGGAGAGCCAAGAGCAGGCCAGTAGTCATGCAAGGGAATTCAGCCAGGAGCAGAAGCAGAATCAGGAACAAGCCAGGGTCATAGACAGGAAGTCAGGCAGCAAGGCAGCAGCAGAGCAGGCCAGGTCATATAAAGGCAAGCAGGTAAAAGCATATTCAGTAGAACAAGCCAGGGGTCAGAGCCAGGGATGGAGACAACACAGGTCAAAGGCAAGCCGGGTAGGTAGCAGGGAATCCAGTGTTAGCATAAGAAGGAGCACAGGAACACACAGGGGGCTGATGATCATCCAGCAACTTGAGGATCAGACTGCTGGCTTTAAATAGGCCACTGGGTGCCAGGATCTGTTATGCATTGTGTGCTCAGTTGCGGAGGAAGGTTCTCAGCCATTCACTGCCACGCGCGCATTCGCACGGGTGCATGCCTGAGTGCCTGCAAACATCGTCTGTTGAGTGTTGGCAGATATGTCAGTTCTTCTGGAACTATCCTCTGACAGGTACTGTCAGCTCACAAACAGTACTTTTAAACTGTTTTGCAACTGGCCAATTTATCCAAATGTAATGCTCACCCCCAAAAGGGCCTGCTGTTTGTGTCCCACGGTTCTTTCCCCAGTTAGTGTACTAGCAGCAAGGTACACAGTTACAGTCACTCTTGAGGCTCAATAAACAGTGTATGGGTATCCTTTTTTGATGTTTATTAAACTTGATCTTGGGTAGGTGCAGGGTAACTGTGGGATACTCATTTGGAACAAGCTAACAACTTGAGGACACCTCTCACTTCCTCAAACTTCCCAGCACAGTCTTTTCAGCAGCAAATGATGAACTGGGCTACACGGGGACACCATAAGGAATGTCCACTTTTAAGCACAGCCTGACACTGATTCCAGAGGGATAGCAGCAGCACACAGTCACTGGGATCTCACACACCAGTTTGTACTCAAAAATTTTACTTTTTAGATATACAGAATGTTACATAAACATTTTTCCTTCCATTTCTATTTGAAACGAAATGGGTTGTTTTACAAGGTAAGGGTTTATATATACTTTAATGCTGCTTTAACACAAGTAAATGACTTGGCCCCTATCGTACAATTACTCAAACTATACCTTGAAGCATGCTACTTCTGCCTTGAGCTAAACCATAGTGTGAGACTCCTATGTCATGTAATAAATGTTTATTTGCAAAAAATATGTTTATCTGTAAAATAAAATTAGTATTCACATAGTAAAACAACAGTTAAAAACATCACTTTATAAAAGTATAAATTGTAAAAAAAAAAAAAAAAAAAAATAATAATAATAAAACTGACTTAAAGCTTTATAGTTTTCATTTTACACCAAGAAGAGTAGCGATGATGCATAACAATATTTGAAATATAGGGAACATGAAGATGACATTTGGAAATAAATGTATTTTGAGGTGGTATAATGTTCTTTATTTGATACTTTAATGTAACTGTAGTCACTTGATTTCACTATTTTTAAGAGCTCCAGTGCAGCATGTGTCCCCATGATGACACAGCAATCAATTCATTTATGACAGCTGCATTAAAGATCAGTCTTGGCATCACTGGGACATACTGAGCTGTCACTACTGACAAATGACACTTATCATACTCTATGCTGCTCAACCCAAAGCAGTATATCAATTAGCCAGACATTTATGCCCCCAGCAAAGGTTAATGTGTGTCACGTTTGTTACTAACTCCACAACTAAATAATTAATATGGTCCACAACAAGAATTAATTGTTTCATTTCTTTTTTTAATATAGTGGATTACAAAGAAGTAATATCAAATACTAAAGACAATTGGAAGACTTAAGTTTGCTTGCTACAGGCACTTTTGGTGAAATCATTAAAACTGCGGTGGCCTTTGACATCCAATTAATACATTTTAAATATGTGAACCTGCCAAGGCAGAAAATCAGCATGTCTTTTACATTTTTCAGAAATAATTATTTTTTTCTAAAACAAAGGAAATGTATTGCTGCACAAATCATTACTGCAAGGTATTTTGGATAGATGTAAACTTTGACCCCATTCTACAGTATGTGAAAGTGATTTAGGACATTTTTTTCTATAAGTGAATAAAGATAATATAGCCTAATCTAGGTATTGTAAGAGCTATAGGACTGATTTACAAAAGAGCAGGCAATTTACTAAGTGCAGGGCTTTTTTTTCAGCAGGAACACAGGGGAATGGAGTTCCAGCATCTCTGGCACTGAATGTATTATAGCGCCCCCCCCAGCTTCCGGAGGCCTGGTGGTGACCCCAGAGACAAGTAGGGATGACATTCCTCCTTAGGGTGCAGGTTACTAGGCATGGTGGGTGGTGTACAAGGTAGGAAGATGGGCGCCAGTCACTTTTATGTTTGAACAAAGAGAAGTTTATTTCTCACAACAGGAAACATGTAGGAGAGAAGGGTAGGTCACTGGACACCCTTAGTCAAAACAGCAGCAACTAGCAGATTGCCAGACTCCTTAGACAAAAATATGTAGAAAAGGTAGACAACAGTAGAGGAAAAGGGTCTTTAATCTGGAACCAGAAATCTGTACATTGTAGCATAAGCTGTCTCCTATAGCAATTGAACTTAACTCACGGTACCATATGCAGATTTCTTTGGATGAGTTCTCTACTAAAGTCCTCCCAGCCACTTCATAGTCCCCAGCTCATAAAGAGTCACCTCTGGTGCTTCCTTAGAACTCCATCCCTCTCAGCATTGCATCCCGGTAGTGAGCAGGCTCTGTCTTGCAGAGCCTTGAGCACATAGTTAGGCCTCAGGCTTCAGACCTACCCAGTATACCCAGCAGCCCTACCCAGCAGGAGTTGTTCCTCACACACCCACCCAGATTGCAGTCTGGGTGGAGAAAAATAAATACCTTCTCCTAGCATGCATAGCGGCCAGTCTGATTGGCTGCGAAAAATATGTTTATTCATAGCCTGAATTCATTGTAGCTCATCACACTAATGTCAAAGACAACAATGCCACCTATTGACAAAAGGGAGAAGCCACAGCTGAAACAGGATTAGGAGAAAACCCATTTGATCCATAAAGACTACAAATTAGCCAGGCTAGCTACCACCCAGCACAGCTAAATTTACCTGTAGCCCTGTTTTAGGACAACGATGCTACATTCTCCCCCTGCCAAGGAGACTACGTCCTCAGAATCTGCAAGAGAAAACAGATGCTCTCAAACCTGAGAGTGGATGTCTTGGTAAAAAGTGGATAGGGAAGGGTAAAGGAAAGATAAACTTTGAATGTGTGGCATTCCACACGAAAGCAGATGAAAATTAGACTTTATTTCCATTTTGTGTGGTATTCCACATGAAAGCAGATGAATAAGGCAATAGGCAAATTACATTATATCCTAACTGTCTGTCTATCTAATAATATACTTCAAGTAGTAGAAAATAAGCATTTATTATGCAAATTGGGGACACTGTCTCTCCTTAGCCGAGGAAGACACAATGGGGGTTATTTACAAAATGCAAATCCACTTTGCACTGCAAGTGTACTTGAAAATGCACTGAAAAGTGCACTTGGAAGTGCAGAAGCTCTCAATCTAAGAGGTAGATCTGAAATGAGTGGAAGCTCTGCTGATTTTATCATCCAATCATGTGCAAGCTAAAATGCTGTTTTTTATTTTCCTTGCATGTCCCCCTCGGATCTACAGCGACTTTACTTCCAAGTGCACTTTCAGTGCAAAATGGATTTTCCTTTAGTAAATAACCCCCAATGCATAGAAAACACATACAGTGGGGCAAAAAAGTATTTAGTCAGCCACCAATTGTGCAAGTTCTCCCACTTAAAAAGATGAGAGAGGCCTATAATTGTCATCATAGGTATACCTCAACTATGAGAGACAAAATGTGGAAACAAATCCAGACAATCACATTGTCTGATTTTTGAAAGAATTTATTTGCAAATTATGGTGGAAAATAAGTATTTGGTCAATATCAAAAGTTCATCTCAATACTTTGTAATGTATCCTTTGTTGGCAATGACAGAGGTCAAACGTTTTCTGTAAGTCTTCACAAGGTTGTCACACACTGTTGCTGGTATGTTGGCCCATTCCTCCATGCAGATCTCCTCTAGAGCTGTAATGTTTTGGGGCTGTCGTTGGGCAACACGGACTTTCAACTCCCTCCAAAAGTTTTCTATGGGGTTTAGATCTGGAGACTGGCTAGGCCACTCCAGGACCTTGAAATGGTTCTTATGAAGCCACTCCATCGTTGCCCGGGTGGTGTGTTTGGGATAATTGTCATGCTGAAAGACCAAGCCACATTTCATCTTGAATGCCCTTGCTGATGGGAGGAGGTTTGCACTCAAAATCTCACGATACATGGCCCCATTTATTCTTTCATGTACACGGATCAGTCATCCTGTTCCCTTTGCAGAGAAACAGCCCCAAAGCATGATGTTGCCACCCCCATGCTTCACAGTAGGTATGGTGTTCTTAGGTTGCAACTCAGCATTCTCTCTCCTCCTAACATGATGAGTTGTGTTTCTACCAAACAGTTCTACTTTGGTTTCATCTGACCATATGACATTCTCCCAATCCTTCTGGATCATCCAAATGCTCTCTAGCAAACCTCAGACGTACTGGCTTAAGCAGGGGGACACGTCTGGTACTGCAGGATCTGAGTCCCTTGCGGCATAGTGTGATACTGATGGTAGCCTTTGTTACGTTGGTCCCAGCTCTCTGCAGTCATTCACTAGGTCCCCCCGTGTGGTTTTGGGATTTTTGCTCACCGTTATTGTGATCATTTTGACCCCACAGGGTGAAATCTTGCGTGGAGCCCCAGATTGAGGGAGATTATCAGTGGTCTTGTATGTCTTCCATTTTCTAATGATTGCTCCCACAGTTGATTTCTTCACGCCAAGCTGCTTGCTTATTGCAGATTCAGTCTTCCCAGCCTGGTACAGGTCTACAATTTTGTTTCTGGTGTCCTTCGACAGCTCTTTGGTCTTCACCATAGTGGAGTTTGGAATGTGACTGTTTGAGGTTGTGGACAGGTGTCTTTTATACTGATAACAAGTTCAAACAGGTGCCATTAATACAGGTAATGAGTGGAGGACAGAGGAGCCTCTTAAAGAAGAAGATACAGGTCTGTGGGAGCCAGAAATCTTGCTTGTTTGCAGGTGACCAAATACTTATTTTCCACCATAATTTGCAAATAAATTCTTTCAAAAATCAGACAATGCGATTGTCTGGATTTGTTTCCACATTTTGTCTCCCATAGCTGAGGTATACCTATGATGACAATTACAGGCCTCTCTCATATTTTTAAGTGGGTGAACTTGCACAATTGGTGGCTGACTAAATACTTTCTTGCCCCACTGTATAAGCAGTCGACTATTCAAAATGACCACTTGCCGACCAACCGCCACAGTTGTAATGCGGCAGAATGGCACGGCTGGGTGAAACGACGTTATGTAACGTTGCTTTTCCCTGTGGCGACTAGGGGCGCGCATGCCACTGGAGTCGCACGCTCACCCGCTGCTCGCCCCTGGAGCCAACGCGAGTGCCTGGCGGTCACGATCACCGCCGGGCTCCCGTGATCGTGGCTGACACACGGAGAACCGGGATCTGTGTGTGTAAACACACAGTTTCCGGTATTCTGAGGGGAGAAGAGACAGATCGCCTGTTCATACAGAGTATGAACAGTGATCTGTCATCTCTCCTACACAGTCCCATCCCCCCTTCAGTTAGAATACACACTAGGGAACACAATTAACCCCTTGATCGCCCCCTAGTGTTAACCCCTTCCCTGCCAGTGACATTTTTACAGTAATCAATACATTTTTATAGCAATGATCGCTGCATAAATGTCAATGGTCCCAAAAATGTGTCAAAATTGTCTGATGGGTCCGCCATAATGTCACAGTCCCAATAAAAATCGCAGATCGCCGCCATTACTAGTAAAAAAATAATAATAAAAATGCCATAAAACTATCCCCTATTTTGTAGACACAATAACTTTTGCGCAACCAATCAATATACGCTTCTTGCGTTTTTATTTACCAAAAATATGTAGAAGAATACATATTGGCCTAAACTGAGGGAAAAAATTGTTTTTTTATATATTTTTGGGGGATATTTATTATAGCAAAAAGTAAAAAATATTGCATTTTTTTCAAAATTGTCACTCTTTTTTTGTTTATAGCGCACAAAATAAAAACCGCAGAGGTGATCAAATACCACCAAAAGAAAGCTCTATTTATGGGGAAAAAAGGATGTGAATTTTGTTTGGGTACAAGGTCGTACGACCGCACAATTGTCAGTTAAAGCGTCGCAGTGCCGAAAAAAAAAGAAAAGTGCTCTGGTCAGGAAGGGGGTAAAATCTTCTGGGGCTGAAGTGGTTAATAAAAAATAGAAAATGAGCAATACTGTACAAAATTAAGGTACTGTCTCTCCTCACCCGAGGGAGACACGGTACGTATAGAAATGTGGCAACACGCTATAGTATAATCTACTACTACTAAAGCAATATCTACGCAACTTAAAGAAGAAGTCTAGCCTGAGCTTTTTAGGCTGGGCTTCTCCTAAGGGTCACAGGAGTGCAATTCGTCTAAAGTCCGCTATCCTCTGATGTCACCAGGATCAGTCCAGGCAGCACGTCATCCTGACTTAGGAAGTCTGCATCCACCAGCTGCCTGGACTGAGCAGAGCAGGAGAGATACTGACTGACAGTCAGCAGCTTTCTGCTCGGGGAGGTGAGAGAACCGAGCCATCGGTGATATTTGGTGGCTCGGTTCTCAGTGAAGAGGCAGTGGGGGACATATGTAGCATCGATCTGATGCTGCATACACCTAGGTAAGTATGAATATGCAAAAAAAAAAATCATATTTCTCTTTTAACCATTTATATATATGTTTGAAATGTGTCTATCCTCAACCGAAGAAGACAATTATTGTCACTATCTGTTACATAAAAAAAACACATATCTATATATACATATTTAGAACATTACAAACACCAAGTTCCTTAAGCACTAGAAGCTGTCAGTCATGTTTGTGGATGTCAAAGCATGAAAAGGTGTTGAATGGACTAAAACCCAGTGCAGCTGCCACCCACTAGAAAAATGGATAACAAGAAAACAAAAAACAACAAAGCAGCGCTCTATGGGTCAGAGTCAGAAAGTACATATAAAACTTAAGCTAAATAAAAACTTATCTATTGCACTGTAGAAATGGTGTACAATAACTGCAGAAAACTGTGGATACTTGAGAAAGCTGCAGGAGTCAGTCATAAAAGCATTTAGCCAGTATAGATAATGGTATTAAATGCAAACGGTACCACAATGACATCCGGGTGAGGAATGGTTAACATCATCCAAGCGGCTTGCTGGTCAGACATGGAGAGGGGGCGCCATAGGCAATGTGAAGAATGATGACAGCCCGGTGGGAGGGAAGTGATGATAAGCCCGCTGCCTACAAGCTGGTTGTCAAGCTCCATTGGTGTACAGGATGGAAACCACAATGGCGAAGGGACATTGTGCTGGCTGCTGTGAGGACTGTGAGCAGGTAACGGGAAGGAACCAAACTTTGCTGCAGGCAGTGTGGTGTAACATCCGCTGTTGGAAGATGGAGCCAGGGGAGCCGAGCAAGGCCACTGGAACCGGGCGTGCTGGGTGACGTCAGTGCTGTGCTGGAAACAAAGGAAACAGTAAGCCTGTGTGTGGTGGTGGACTGCAAGCTCTGGGTTGCCGTGACTACCTGTTTTGTGCGCATGAGGTTTTTCAAAGTTTTAAGTACTTTAAAAAAGCAAATGCATGCGAAACATGTAGTCACAGCAACCCAGAGCTTGCGGTCCACCACCACACACGGGCTTACTGTTTCCTTTGTTTTCGGCACCTACTGACAAAAGGGAAAAGCACAGATGAAACAGGATTAGGAGGAAACCCATTTGATCCAAAAAGAATACAAATTAGCCAGGCTAGCTACCACCCAGCACAGCTAAATTTACTTGTAGCCCTGTTTTAGGACAAGGGTTCTACATTATATTATAGCAAGGGGTGCTGGGAGGTGTTTGAGGGTTTATTGCTGGCTGCTGGGGGATCTGTTATCTCTGGAGGGAATCTATTGTTGCAGGGGGACTATTGTTGCTGGTGGGGATCTACTGTTGCTGGGGTTGATCTATTTTGCTGGGGGGAGGTATTGTTTTTGGCAGGAGGCCTGTTGTTGCTGGGGGATCTATTATTGCTGGGGGGATCTATTATTTGTGGAAGGTCTATTGCTGCTGGCTGCCGGGAAACTATTTTACTGCTTTCCTTGTTGTGATTAACAAATTCCATACAAATTACAGTACGGAGCACCAAAAAATGATACTTGGTTCTGTATTTTCCAAAAGGGGTGATACTAGGAGGTGGGTAGGGGATGGAACCAAGGGATGACACTTGGAAGTGAGTAGGGGGTGGAACCAAGGGACGGTGCTCAGAGGTGGGTAGGGGTGAAAAAAAGCAGTGACTCAGATGGGGGGAGTACCTGCACCTAGTCTCCAAGAAAAAAAAGCCCTGAATAAGCCCAATGACGATAAGTTTTCTTCAAATATCATATACAGTATGTGCAGGCAAATAAAAAAAAAACTATAGGAATTTCCCCAACATAACTTTACTGGGCTAAATTCACATTTTATAGAAGATTACATCATGATAATTACTGCAAAATATACAAGCAGTCTGTTCAAGACAAATAGAGTTAGTCTTAATTCTCTGTCCATGAAGATAAGGTCCACCCTTCCCCGCAAATTTGTGTGCCTCCAACTGCTCTCTGGGGCTGTCAGTCAGGAATCAGCAAGCATCCTCACACTTGTCTACAATCATATGGTATACCAAATCCTTTTATCCCAATCCCGCAGTACTATTGTATTTCGCCGGCGGGTGGGGGGCACGGGGAGTTCTCCTGGCTGGCAGAATACAATAATTACTGCTAGCAGCTATAGCAATTGGTCCCACTAGATTTTAGTTAGAGGTATCAGAGTAAAGGGGGCTGAATACAAATGCACATCGCACTTTTCAGATATTTATTTGTAAAAAATTTGTAAAACCAATTATCATTTTCCTTCCACTTCACAATTATGTGCCACTTTGTGTTGGTCTATCACATAAAATCCCAATAAAATACATTTAGGTTTTTGGTTGTAACCTGACAAAATGTGGAAAATTGGTATGAATACTTTTTAAAGGTACTGTAGATGTGCGCAGCCTATTGCATTAGGGTTTGCCCCCCAAAGCTCAAACACACATGCCTTCCTCTGCAGCCTCAGCTGCACGGTGCAGTGAATGAAAAGGAAGTGCTCTGTGCTGAACGGCTTCCTGTTCATTCACAAACAGAAGCATAATAAACACAATTTACTATGCTTTTTAGAAAAGGAAGGGGCAGGTAAATTACATATTTACTAGCCCCTTTCCCCACTCTCCACCCTGAAACATCCCCTGCAGCAGCCGGGAGGAGAGGAGGAAAGCCAACATTACTGAATGGCTGGGGCAACACATGGAGAAGCAAGGGCAGTAGGGGGAATCTGCACCACACGTAGTGATTAGGGTATGCGCACACCTGGCACACCCCCTGCACATGTCTATGAGACTATGCTATGGGGAGCCCACTTTTGTGTGGTTTTTAAAATTGAACTCTGCAGTTTATGCGTGTTCTTTGCCAACATCAATTTTTCATTATTCTGCAGTGTATGCATGTTTTCACCATCCCAAACCTGTTTTGCATTATTGTCCCTAAGGTCTTTGTATAGGCATTTCCTGTGCCTGTCTCTCAATTATTCTCCTGCATTGTCACCCTGTCACATGCTCTCCCAGTATAAAACACAAAGGTGGTGTGGCCCTGTCCCACATTTCACGGGAGTCGTGGAATCCCGTGTACAGGTTCTTTGTCCCACAAAAGCTCTGCCACAGCTGCATGAATGAGCTGTCACATCGTTTGAATATGAATGAGTCAGTGACATAATTTGCATATGAATAATCTGCTGCAGCTCATTCATTTTGAAAACCAATTGTGGTTCATTCTCTCCTCCAGATTTCCCAGTGCTGCTTCATGTGAAGTCAGCATTACATCTGGTGAGTGAGTTTAAGGGGGGAGGAGTCTGTACTGTGGAGAGGGAAGGAATCTGTATCAGGAGGGATATCTTTATTGAGGAGCTGAGTTGGAAAGGGGGTCTGTACTGAGGGATAGGCTAGGAGGGAGGTCTGTGCTAAAGGGGGGTTTAGGGTTGTAAGAGAAAATATGTACTGGGTGGGTAATTGGGACTGTTTGGGGAGATCTCTTATGTGGGGAATGTGGGCTTTGGTGGAGAGATTTGTGCTGAGTGAAGGGGGTCATTTTTTGGTTGTACCACTGACCAGTGCACTGTTACACACTCCTGAGCCCTGTGCGTTGTGCATGACACAATTCTGAGCCCTGCATGATCTACTCCTCAACCCTGCACTCTGTGCGTGACACACCCCTGAACCCTGTGCATTATGCACTTCTGACTCCTATATGAAAAACACTACAGTATGTTGTACATTTCATACCCCTGGCTGCTACTTTCTGTATTCTGGGCTTCATATGACATATTGCTAACCTAATAGTTTACAAGCTCTTCTTCCCTCTGTATCTTTACCATATAATCTAATAGACTGTAAGTTCTTCCACCTTCTATATTACATTCCTATGCCTTAAAGGGTTGTAAGCACGTATGCCATCTGTATTGCTCCCTATGCTCCAATAGCTTTTAAACTTTTGTAAGGACTATTCCTTTAAAATAAAGTGACAAACAATTGTAAAAATCACCATCTCTACACATATACCTCATCTATTACACAAATGTCTGATTATTAATGCAATTATTTTGTGGCAGACAATTTGCAGAATTAAATATATCTACGTGTGTGTTTTAATGAGTCTAGATACCCGCACTCCTTATTAATCTGAAGACATTATGGTATTTTCCCTTGTGTGCATGTGCTGCTTACTTATTGCTTGACCTGCTGGGCATATTTTACAGTAAAAAGCATATGGAGCACTGAGGAGGAGGGCAGGAGAGACAGAGAGGACAAGTGCTTGGTGTAAGTGACATCGCTTTGACAGATCAGAGGACAGTGAGTCATTTAATAGGGAACTGATTGTGCCATAGATGCCTGCTGGGTCCTAGACACCTGTTTAGGTTGCTTGGTGACTAGTTATTCTTCAATAATTACCAACACAATGATGACTAAGGACTTTCATGTATCTGCTATGTTTTTATTTTCTTTATATCTATGTCAAATGTAATGCTTCAAAGTGAGAAAATGATGACTAAAATGTTGGTCCTGTTGGTCTAACTTACTGATCTCTGTACACATGCTTCTCTTCTATTATTTTATTGTCTGCCCCTAATTGTTGTTCTAAAAAAAAATCAATTCTAACAGTTAATGAGATGAAAATATTGCTTGGATCATTTCACATTAGCAAACCCCTTTAAAAGAAATATCTTTATTGAGAAAAATATGTAGGGTGCCATTCAGTGGTGGCTCGTCCATTAGAGGCGCAGGGGCACCGTCCCCCTAATCCATGCACCCGGCCCCTAATCTATATACAGGGTGCCAGACGCATCGATTCCTATGGGGTTTTTGTTTAAGCACATGATTAGAGCCTGAGGCTCTAATTGGCTTCAAAAAAGGTGGGCTAGGGGGCCTGAGCCCACCCAGTTGTGCGACAATAGCAAATTAATATTCACTATTGTCTTCCTGATTCTCCTCCAGGTCAATTAGGAAGCATGTCCTGAGACCTGATTGGTCAGGGAGTCTTAGGACCCACTTCTTGTTCGGCTGGGAGGAGAAGGCCCGGAGCATGGAAGAGTCAGGGAGCAGCTCAGCCAGCGGCCCTCTTCAGCTGGGACTAGGTTCCCTCTTCCATGGATGGATCACCTGCAGCCACATCCAGCACTCCCCGGCTCGGACAGTGGAGGGGTAATTGCCCGTGTTTGTGTGGGGTGGTGGCATTGGTTTGCTGCCCCTCCCCAAAGTATTGAGCACCAGCCACCACTGGTGCCATTGATGACGCTGAAAATTCTAGTCCAATAGAATTGATATATTCTTAGTTTATGACCTAGAGCACGTATGCAAATTAGGAGTTCTGACATCATTCTGACCAGTGTCGGCTGGTGAAGTTTTAGGATGGGGGGCGCCAGACCCCGCCCTTCCTTTGTGCCCCCAGCAGAGTCCCTCCATACATCAGGTGCCCCCAGCAGAGTCCCTCCATACATCAGGTGCCCCCAGCAGAGTCCCTCCATACACATCAGGTGCCCCCAGCATAGTCCGTCCTTACATCAGGTGCCCCCAGCAGAGTCCGTCCTTACATCAGGTGCCCCCAGCAGAGTCCCTCCTTACATGCAGCCTGTGTCCCATCAAATGCAGCCTGTGTCACATCAAATGCAGCCTGTGTCACATAAAATGCAGCCTGTGTCACATCCAGTTTTCTCTCTCTCAGGCGCAATGGAAGAGAGAAAACAGGAAGTGACATCTAACTTAGATGTCAATCAAACTGCCCGGCCGTAGTAATAGATATTATGAGCGCCGGGCGAAAGCTACTCGGCGATATCAGAAAGCGCCGCAAGGCGGGACAAAAGCCCGCGAATGAGGCGCCACATCTGCAATCTCGTGATTGCATAGATGTGGCACTTCCCATAGTGCACTGTGTCCGGCGTCACAATGCACTTAAGGACCTATTTTTGTATTTTTTTTTTTTAAGGGGCCAGTTTTAAATGTTTTTTTACATTTATTTTTATGTGACTGCCTGGAGGGGGGGGGGCGCGCCTGTGCGCCCCCTATGGATGGGTCGCCACTGATTATTCTGACTTTACTTTGTTCTGGGACAGTGAATCGCAAATAACAATTGTAAGCTGCCCTCTTAATGTGTGGCCACTCTTATTTTACAGCTGACAAGAGTGGCAAAAAGTGTTATTCTAAACGTCATATTAAGTAAGCAAAATGCAGTCTAAAAATGTTTGTTACCCCAACACTTCATATTCCTGTATGTGCCTGCTGTACCATATACTTGTTTGAAAAAGTATCCTGTTCTATTTGTATTGCTTCCTTTGTATGAAATCCCTGGTGTTCCTGCTAGTCCCCTTGCTTTCCTATTAAAAACTGACCACACTAAGCATGAGAGCACAGCATTGTCAGTTCTCTAGCTGTGCTGCGAACTCAGTGTACTCGCCTCCAATGATCAGACTTGTCCTGACACACCTCCCCTACACAGCCAATCACTGGGAAGCTCAGTGTGCTGTTGCTTCTCCTCTTTTTTTTGAGTGATGCTGCATGAAAAGGTAACCCCTATGTATACTGTCTTATATTTTACCACTAATACCCATAACTTTTGACCCATATTGTAGCCCCTTATTATTGCTACTTAAAATAGTCAGACACCAAAGGTTGGGATAAAACTGGCCGTTTACAGCCCCTTTATTAAATATAATAATTAACAGTATAAACCAAAACAAAGCATAAACTTTTTGGTTGCCGATCCTTGGAGGCACTACGTATCCAACTCTTTACCTTATATCTGCTTAACCATTTATGGTCCCTGTCGCTTTGCATCCGACTCAGGGACAAACCACCTTCAGCAGAAAACCATAAACTCCCAGTTAACCACGTAACTGGCATTCACCGGGGACCCATACCTCAGATGTGTCCCAACCATAAACTCCCAATTAACCACGTAACTGGCAGTCACCGGGGAGCCATACCTCAGATGTGTCCCAAACCTTTAATTCCATCATTTTACTTTCAAATGCCTCCAAAGACCCAACCACCACAGCGCAAAGTGTGAAGCCTCACACCTTTGTGCCCCGCCAACAACAAACTGCTTGCTGTAAACCTAAGGACCACAGGTCCGTACCCACCTCATTAAGGTGAACTCCATCCCCACGGAGATATCTCCACATCTCGAACTCAAGCTCTTTATGCCTGAACACAAGACCCTCATTCCTGGCAATGAACCTCCCAACCCCTTTATTGGCTTTAACTCGGGCCCTGTTAATCTTAGCCACCGACCGGGCAAGATGCCAGGTGGTGCGCGCCACCATCTCTGACCATACCACTATCGTGTGTGGGAAAGCCGCTTGCAGTCGCAGCACATCAAATTTTATGTCCCTTAACAGGTGCCTAGTGGATCTAACCCCCAGGTCGTTACCCCCTGCATGTATGACCAATACATTCGGGGGCCTATCCCATCTCCATATCCTGTTAACTTCCGGCACAACCCTGCTCATAACATCCGCTCAATTCCAATCCACCGGATGCTGACTTTTGCTCATGGGAAACCCAATTGTCAGCCATTAGGCCTAACAGCCCTCATTGCCCCCCAATGAACAAAAGAATGGCCCAGGATCCAAATGAGGCAAGTATGATCTGAAAGAAAAAGTGAAACATAACACACACACACACCCATCACCATCTTACCACCACTACTACTCAACAGATCATGGAAATAAACACAAAACAAAAAAGGGGATACATAACCCCCACCTTCCATTTTTTTCTGTTTATTTTTATTTTATTTTTATTTTTTAAAACCAACCAACCCCTATTAAATCAAATGGGGACGAACGTAAATTTTGAATCTGTCAGATTCCCACCTACCAATACGTTTAACTACCGCGCTGTCAAGACCCCACTGGGCAGCCTCAGTGGCTGCCCCAATCCTAAATGAATGCGATGAAAAATTCTGGCCTCAACATCGGCATCCGAAAAAGGCAGCGCCACAGTATCGAAATAAATTGAAACTTAGATAAAGCCAAACCATCAGAATGGATCAGAAAAGAACCAGCCACTGCTGGGCGAAGTCGTAAGTAAGCCATCACAGTCTTCACAGGGCATGTGAAGGAACCCTGTATTTGGTGCAACTCAATGTGGGCCCCCCTGCCGGCTTTATCCGTCTTTGAACGGCGGATGAAAAGCCTGACCACCGAGTCATCACAGTGGACATCATCCACCGACAAGCCCCTGTGTGCCACCTTGGAAGGGCTGACCAGTTCCCCCACCCTGAGGGCTCCATAAAATGCCAACGCAAATGCCGCCTGGAATAGTACCGTCTTGAACTCCAATGAACAAGCTGTAGCCGACTGTAGAAACAAAGCATGCAAAATATCAAAAGTGATAGGCTGGCAGCTGCCCGGCTGCCAAGTGCCCCTTCTATAACCTCTCAATGCCTGTTTACCAAAAAGTCCTTGGTAAAATCAGGCATGCCTCGCATTTTGAACCAGAAAGCCATGCCAGCCAATTTTCTTTGCATGGCTGAAATGGATATCCTTCTGCAAAACACTTGCATCTAAAGTATATGAGTAACTGGCTCCCCACGATCACCCCCACAGCCTGACTGCCGGGTTAAAGCCTCCCAGTCCTTCCAAACCGTAAAATAGAATGACCATGTCGACTCACTGAAGGAGTTTCAAATCTGACCGGAGGCGATTCCAATGCAACCTGCCATAGATAAAGAGGACAAGGGGTTCAGTGCTGCTCCGCACCCGGCACCCATTCCCAGAACCTGTCCAACTGAAAACGGGAAAGAGCGTCAGCCACCGTATTCTCCACTTCAGGAATGTGCACAACATATAAAAAAACATTTTGCCGTAAACAACACAAAACCAAGTACGGCAACAAACGTATGACCGGAGGGAAGGATCCTGACAGCGAGTTAAGAACCTGCACTACCCCCATGTTGTCACAATGCAACCGTACCTTCTTGTTGCATAGGACTTCCCCTCAAAGTGCAAAGGCAACCAAAACTGGAAAAAGTTCCAGCAGCACCAAATTCTTTAAGTATCCCGCCTCCTGCCATTCTTTGGGCCAGCGCTCTGCACTCCACCGACCCCCCAAAAATGCCCCATACCTGGTAGAACCAGCTGCATCCGTAAAGAGTTCCAAATCATAGTTGCTGACAGGCCCCTCCATCCAGATGGACTGCCCATTGAACTCAACCAGAAATGCCTGCCAAACCTGCAGGTCGTCCCTATGCTCCCTATTCAGTCTGATAAAATGTCTGGGTGAAGTGACCCCAGCCGTGGCGGCCGACTTCCGTCTACAAAAAACTCTGCGCATGGGCATAATACAGCATGCAAAATTGAGCTTGCTGAGTAAAGACTGCAGGTCCTGCAGTTGAATCTCGCATTTCCCTGCGACTAAGCGAACCTCTTCCTGTAAGGCATGCAACTTATCATCAGGCAGATGACATTCCATAGCCCTAGAATCAATCTCAGTCCCCAGGAATTTGATCACCTCCGCGGGGCCTTCTGTCTTATCCGCCGCAAGGGGTACACCAAAACTCTCTGCTATGTGCTGCACAGTAGCAAGCAGTACTCCACATAACCTGGAAGCTGGGGGGCCTACGCAGAGAAAGTCATCCAGGTAATGAATGACAGAATTGACACCCGCCACATCCCGTACTACCCACTCCAAAAAGGAACTAAATGTCTCAAAGAATCCGCATGAGAAGGAACAACCCATAGGCAGGCAGAGATCCACGTAATAGGCCCCCAACCATTTACATCCTAGGAGATGAAAACTACATGGGTGAACGGGGAGTAAGCGAAAGGCCGCTTTTATATCCATTTTGGCCATAAGGGCCCTCTTGCCGTATCGCCGAACCCAACACACAGCAGCATTAAACGAAGTATACGATACTGCACATGCCTCGGGGTCGATGGCATCGTTAACAGAACCACCCTTTGGAAACGATAGGTGATGTAACAAACGGAACTTATTGGGCTCCTTCTTCGGAACTACACCCAACAGTGACACCACTAAATTCCCTAAAGGGGGGGAGCGGAAAGGGGCCTCCCATGCAGCCCAAGGACGCTTCCTTAGCAAGCTTCTCAGAAACCACTTCAGAGTGTTCCTTAGCAGATCTAAGGTTGTCCGCTACAGGGGGAATCTGCCTAAGGGAACACGGAATAACAAAACCCTCCATGAAACTTCCCGATGGCTATGAATATGTACATGAGGCTCACTTCCTTAAAGATAGTGAGATTCGTGTTTGTCCCTTCTATGTTACAATTTTGAACAATTTTGAACCTCGTTTGTGTCCTGAAGAAGCCTCACGGAGAAACACTTAGACGCATGACGCATAAGGGCTCAATGTACAAATTGTATCATTTGATTCATGTTTTTATTCTTCTTTTTTGAACACTCTTTATGAATTATTGTATGTATTTTTTCAATAAATATTTTTGGATTCAATAATAATTGTTTAACTTTCTCCATTGTTTCCATGCCTATAAAGTCCGAATTTTTGGTTACTATTTAGTATCCCCTTGGGATTTCCCGGCCTTAAAACAGCGGGACAAGGGGTGAGCCCCTCCGCAATGTGAGCATTCATGTTTGCATCGGCAGTTGGCGCCGAACCTACAAGAACCCTTGTTGAATTGCCAGCACTGACACCGCTTTTTTGCGGCCAGCTGTGCAGGAGTGTTTGGACACCGTAGAGGCTCGTGGAAAGGACATAAGTTTCATCCACAAACTGATGTCCTTATGGTCCCAACGCAGGGAAGGGTGTATTGCTTTGCGCTGACGTGATTGTTCGTCATATCGCAGCCAAGCCACACCACTATACACCCTCTAGGCCTCGCCAATGGAGTCCAGATAGCAAAACAATGGCGAGCAATTTTCCGGGGCTTTTTCGCCAATGACACTAGCCAAAATGGCGAATGCCTGCAACCAATACTAAATGTTCACGGAATAAACCTATACCGCCGCTTCTCCTCGTCTTTCTCTTGTGATTCCTCCGGCTTAACCCCGCCCAGGTTAAACTTTTCCAGAGGGAGCAATGTGAAGATCTCCACATACTCCCCTTTCCAGATCTTTTCCCTGACCTCAGCTTTGAGATGAGCTCCCAGGGGGCCTACATAGCAGATGTACACTTCGCACTTGGCCGAATCAACCATCCGCACCAGCTCAGTATTCTTATTAACCTCCTTTGCGGGAACCGCGGGGGAAGGGGCGCCCTACTCTGAACCACCGAATCCCCCAGTGACACCACCGCTTCTAACCCCTGTCCCATCCCCTGTACCTGACCCACTACTGATGGGGCCCCTGCCTAACCCGCATCCGAAACCCCAGCCGACACTGGAGGAGATCGCGCCGGTGCACCTGCATCAAAACACTGCACCAACAGCTGTAGCCCCAACCAATAAGTCCTTCATGGCGGTGGCTTTCCCAGACGTGACTGACTCCAAGCCTGACAACCGAGGAAGGGGGCGAGAGACCCCACTCCCTGATGCTGAATGGACATGTTCCCCCGGGGCCCTCCCAACTCTGGACTTAGACACAGCGACAGGAGAAGACTGAAAAGAAGCATCAACATTAGGCATGGACTTACCAGGCCAACCAGGATGTGGTCCCACAGCCGTCAATCCAGAATCCACCACAGCCGACCTCCTCGGGGCGACGACCTCCTCCTCACTTGACAGCTCACCTTTCGAGCGGGATGACTCTTGGAGAACACCTGGAGATTGCACTGGCGAGGAATTGCTGGCCACAGAAGGCCCTGGCAGCTCACCCTCTGTTCTGCACCTTTGGCCTGCAGAACTGCTGGTCCCGGCCGCAAAGGTGTGTGACCTCTTCATCCCCCAGAGGTGGGAGGGGCCTTGTTTCTCCTCCCTTCCACTGTGGCCCTTGAATCCCGGCTGGATCTGGGTGGGCCTGTTCCCATGCGACTCCTGCCCCGCTGAGTGACCATCTCTGGTGAAACATCCACCAGAGATGGTGCCGCACTCCCCTTGGTCTGTGCACGGATGGAAGCCGGGGGTGAGGATGTGCTGCGCCGCCATCCCATCTGGCCCCGCCCCTACCAAGGCGTCCTCCCGGCAACGTCCCTGGTTCCCACCGATGGCGGCAGAGCCGTTGGTGTCTGAGGGTGATAGCCCAAGCTACGCTCAGTAGGGGACCTAGATGGGCTGTAGCGCTCCGGCGGCATGCCCTCCGAGCACACCGTGTCTGCGAGCCGCTGGGGACCTCAGTGGCCATCCCCTGCATGGCTACGAGCTGGCTCTGCAGCCATGCCGTGCCCATAGTCTCTGTCATTACCCTGAGTTGCTCAGCCATCCTGTCAGCTTCAGCCATCGATCCGCAGAGGAGAGCAGGGGCAGACACGTCAGCACACTAGCTTTTCCTATCCTCGTGTGCTGACAGGAAGTCTGCACCTCTGACCTCCTCTCTGCACTGCCTTCCCCTCACACCGCTCTGACCAATCAACTGGGAGCTCAAGTTAACTTCAGGAAATAATTTAACCCTCACGAGCCCAACCTACAGGGTCCCATTTCATGTAGCCCTGTGCTTATTTCTTCTTTTCTTTTGCTACAGGCTTTTCTGTATAATGTCGACTTGGGTTTGGGTAGAAGATTTGAGTGTAGTAGTGTTCCAAAAGTAATAGAGGTTGGTTGTGGAGCTGGCAGCAGTTTGAAGATATTGAAATTATTGAGAAGCAGTAGAGAAAGAGTTGAGTTTTTGGTGCTGGGTAATATCTTTCAAAGTTCTTATACCATACATGGCCATTAAGATGTTTGGGGTTACCTGGACCAGGAGACAGACAAATACAAAGTTTTTAAAGCTATAGCTTGCCTTTTTCAAGAAGGTGCTAACTGACTGATCACTGTAAAGAGGTTTAACATTATTTTGCTGAATCTGGTGCAGCTCTGCACAGAAACCAATCAGCTTTCAGGTTTTATTGTCAAAGCTGAACAGAACCAGCAGAAGTTAGAAGCTGGCTGGCTACCATGCACAGCTGCATTCGATTCTGAGTGCTCCAGTTTTAGTAAATCTCAGCCAGTTTATCTTACCAGCAAAACATGCTGCAAAATATAGTTGCTCAGCCATGGGCACTTTGGCCTAGCGTAAATTACTTAGTTAGACAAATGTTTTATATATTTTTCCACAGGGCAATGCAAGTAAGATATTACTTGAATGTACCAAAAAACTTTGGTAAACTAAAAAAAACCCGACACTATATTGTCAAAAGTATTGGGATGCGTGCCTTTACATATGAACTTTAATGGCATCCCAGTCTTAGTCCGCAGGGTTCAATATTGAGTTATCCCGCCTTTTGCAGCTATGACAGCTTCAACTCTTCTGGGAAAGCTGTCCACAAGGTTTGTCTTCTTCCAGAAAGCGCATTTGTGAGGTCAGGCAGTGATGTGGACGAGAAGGCCTAGCTCGCAGTCTCCACTCTAATTCATCCCAAAGGTGTTCTGTCGGGTTGAGGTCAGGACTTTGTGCAGGCCAGTCAAGTTCCTCCACCCCAAACTCACTCATCCATGTCTTTATGGACCTTACTTTTTGCACTGGTGCGCAGTCATGTTGGAACAGGAAGGGGCCATCTCAAACTGTTCCCACAAAGTTGGGAGCATGAAATTGTCCAAAATGTCTTGGTATGCTGACGCCTTAAGAGTTCCCTCCACTGGAACTAAGAGCCAAGCCCAACTCCTGAAAAACAACCCCACACCATAATCCCCCCTCCACCAAATGATTTGGACCAGTGCACAAAGCAAGGTCCATAAAGAAATGGATGAGCGAGTTTAGGGTGGAGGAACATGACTGGCCTGCACAGAGTCCCCTGACCTCAACCTGATAGAACACCTTTGGGATGAATTAGAGTGGAGACTGCGAGCCAGGCTTTCAAGTCCACATCAGTACCTCACAAATACGCTTCTAGAAGAAAGGTCAAACATTCCCATAGAAACACTCCTAAACCTTGTGGACAGCCTTCCCAGAAGAGTTGAAGCTGTTATAGCTGCAAAGGGTGGGCCAACTCAATATTGAACCCTGCGAACTAAGACTGAGATGCCATTAAAGTTCATGTGCGTGTAAAGGCAGGCATCCTAATACTTTTGGTAATATAGTGTAAATTGCTTTGTTTCCCCTCATTTCCTGTCAAGCTAACCAATATATAACTCAACAGCAAGTAGGGGAAACATATTATATGTGGGTACAAACATAATTTAAAATCTTACAGAGGTTCCAGTCCATCCTCACTGTAACCACAAAAAAAAAAAAAAAAAAAGTTTTGGCTTAATCTGGACTTCTCTCCACACTACTGGTTTTATGACATAAGGGTCACAGAGAGCATGTGTGGCCCCCCAAGATGGAACAAGATGCTTCATGGTCATGGATACAACTTTTACTTCTCTAACTCAGTAACTAGGAGAATAAGATCTTGAATATCGTCTTGTGAAACAGAAGCATGTCATACAGAGATGTACACTGAATAATAAAGAAATGCAAACTGCAACCTCCAAACAAAATATGCACAGAAATATTACACATGAGGAAAAGAGTGATATCTGTCTGTATTTAGACTCCGAGTCCGTAAATGAAAAGATTTATAAATGATGCATGAAATGACATTTTAGATTAGAAAAAGGAACATCTTTTATACCTTTGGTGTTTGATTTAACACCTGATATCAATATGATGTATAGTTACTGGTAGAAATATTTAAATATTCTTGAACATACACTGTGATCATTATCTTTTCAGTAATGAAATGTAAAGAACACTTGTAGTGCCTTTAACCACTTCAGTTCTGGAAGGTTTGACCAGGCCAATTTTTGCTATTTGACACTGTGCTTTACAATTGTTCAGTCATGCAACACTGTACCCAAACGAAATTTATATATTTTTCCCCCCACAAATAGAACCTTCTTTTGCTGCTATTTGATCACCACTTGTTTTTTTTTATTTTTTGCGATATAAACAAAAAAAGACCGAAAATTCTGAAAAAAAAGAAAGATTTTTTTTACTTTCTTTTGTTTACCAACACAGGGCTCTCTTCTGTCATTAGCTTAGCCAATCAGAAGGTTCCAGGCATAAAGCATTGGCCGGAACCCACTTATTGGCTTGTGGTGTAGTGAATGACAGCACAGCCTGGGTGGGCGGACACGCTCTCTGATGATGAGCCTGCACTGATGGGCACTAATGAGGCTACACTGATGGGCACTGATGAGGTGGCACTGATGGGCATTGATGGGCACTGATAGGCTGCACTGATGAGGCGGCACTGGTGGGCACTGATGAGGAGGCACTGATGGGGCAGACACAGTGGTTGGGGCAGACACAGTGGTGTAGTGGTTAGCACTCTCGCCTAGCAGTAAAAAGGGTCGCTGGTTCGAATTCTAACCATGACACTACCTGCTTGGAGTTTGCATGTTCTCCCTGTGCCTGAGTGGGTTTCCTTTGGGTACTCTGTTTTCCTCCCACACTCCAAAGACATGCTGGTAGGTTAATTGGCTTCTGTCCAAAATTGGCCTTGGCATATGGGTGTGAGTTGGGGACCTTGGATTGTGGGCTCCTTGAGGGTAGGGACCGATGTGAGTGTGTGAAGTATGTGTGGAGCGCTGTGTAAAATCGACGGCGCTATATGGGTACCTTAAATAAATAATAATAATCGATGAGCATCCTAATTAGACACAATGTACAGGGATAGGGACAATTGTAGACACGCACACACACTCACTCAGGTTGAACTGGATGGACTGGTGTCTTTATTAAACCTCACCAACTATGTAACTATGAGGTTGCACCGATGGACACTGATAGGCGGCACTGAGGTAACACTGATGGGCACTGATTGGCAGCAGTGCCCTGATTATCACTGTACATGTCCATTTTACAGAAGCCGGTTATTGGCTCTCTTCTCCTATACTCACACTGTCAGTGTGAGGAAAGGAGTGCCGATAACTGGCTTCTGTTTACATCCGTGATCAGCTGCGATTGGAAACATCTGATCACGTGGTAAAGAGTAGCTGATTGGCTCTTTACCTCAATCTGTGATCAGCAGTGTCCGGAGGACACTGCGATCACAGGGTGCGCCGCCCAGAACGGTCTCCCAGAACTAGCCGGCCACGCTGTACTGTCATTCGGCTATAATTCATTCGGTTGGAAAGTGGTTAAATTGGGGTGGGACATTCATTTAAAATGTCTACAAAAAGCATATAGGCAGATTATTGTACAATTTATTAATAAATACTGTACATACAGGAAGATTTAGCATAATAAGGACAGAAACACTGTCAAGGAGGGATTGTTTATTAGTAAAATCATTTTAGTCTGTACAAGCTATTTGCAACCCAACAACTCTTGCAAAGAATACAGAGAGATTGCCAATTACAGTGCAAACACATTTGGCATACATTTTTTTTTTTTTTTTTTTAGAAACAACGTTTAAAATTGAACATTCTCCTGAGTACTTCAACACCTGTTGTAGCTGTTGATGGGTTGAAGGTTTTCGTAGGTGACAAGAACTTTTGCGTAATAAAACAAATTAGGAGGCATTACACTGTGGCAAATTCAGAATCATGTAAAGCGAAGCTAGAAATCTTTACTAAACTAATAGACACAGTCAAATACTGTAGCTGATCCTGAGAAAGGTGAAAATAAGCAATTATCCACCACCAATTTTTTCTCTCAGCCAACAGCAATTTAGGCAAAATTGTGTCTTTTGTGTCTAGTTTTAAGGGGAATTCTGCTTTTGCTAAAAAAGATATAGCATATACAATTGGCACACAAGCCATTTTGTAATATAATGTAATATAATGTGAAATATAATATAATGTGAAATATAACTTTAACCGGGTGGCCCCTAGATCCTGCCCCCCCTATGTGAATGGGTATGGGGTACATTGTACCCCTACCCATTCACTAAAAAAAGTGTCAAAAAAGTAAAAACGACAGGTGACAGTTTTTGACAATTCCTCTATTAAAAAAAAAAAGTGTCCCACAATGTCCATCTATCTTCAATCATGGCACCCGAAGTACCCAAAAAAAAAAAAAAACCTCTGCCTCGATGGGAGGTGTCCCGCCGACTGCTGTCTCTTGGATGTGACAGCTGTTATATAGGCAAGGGCGGGGCCACCCGGTGATGTAACCGGGTGACCTTGCCCTCTTCTGACATCATGTGATGCCGGAGGGGGGTGGGGTCACCCATTTACATCACGGGGTGGCCCCACCCTTGCCTATATAACAGCTGTCACAGCCAAGAGACAGCAGTCAGCGGGACACCTTCCATCAAGGCGGAGCTTTTTTTTTTTTTTGGGTCCATCAGGCACCGAGATTGAAGATGGATGGACATCGCAGGACACATTTTTTTTTTTGAATAAAGGAATTGTCAAAAACTGTCGTTTTTACTTTTTTACACTTTTTTGGTGAATGGGTAGGAGTACAATGTACCCCTACCCATTCACATGGGGGGGGGGAGTGGGATCTGAGGGCCCCCTTGTTAAAGGGGGCTTCCACATTCTGATAAGCCCTCCGCCAGCAGACCTCCACAACCACTGGGCAAGGGTTGTGGGGATGAAGCCCTTGTCCCCATCAACATGGGGACAAGGTGCTTTGGGGAACCCCAAAGCACCCTCCCCATGTTAAGGGCAAGCAGCCTGGTATGGTTCAGGGGGGGGCGCTCGCTCATCCTCTCCTTTCCTGGCCTGCCATGGCTGCTTGCTCGGATAAGGGTCTGGTATGGATTTTGGGGGGACCCCCGTGCCATTTTTTTTACATTTTGGTGCGGGGTTCCCCTTAAAAACCATACCAGAGTTGAAGGGCCTAGTATGGATTTTGGGGGGGCCCGACGCCATATTTTTTTGATATTCTGGCATGGAGTTCCCCTTAATATCCATACCAGACCTGAAAGGCTTGGTATGAACTGGGAGGGGGCGGACGGGGGACCGCACGCAATTTTTTTTCAACAATACATTACAGTCGCGACCAATTTTATATGAAATTTTTTCCTTTAGATATGTAATTTTGCTGCGATACTGTAATAAACATGGGGAAAATGCACTACTTTACAGGCATACTAAGGGGACCCCTCAATAAGGGGACTAAGGGGACCCTTAATAATGCTTAAAGTGAAACCCCATTGTTTCACTTTAAGCATTATTAAAATCACTGCTACAGAAAAAAACGGTCGTATTTAAAACTTTTTTTGCACTAATACATGTACCTGGGTCCCCAAACACTTTTTATGCCAATAACTTGCATATAAGCCTTTAAAATTAGCACTTTTTATTTTTCATGTTCATGTCCAATAGACTTTAACGGTGTTCACATGTTCGCACAAATTTTTTGTCTGTTCGCATGTTCTGGTGCAAAGTGAACCAGGGGTTGTTTGGCTCATCCCTACCATAGTTCTGATAGATGGAATGTTTTTTATAAGTGGAAGGGGAAAAAAGGGGAATAGTATATGTTAAGATAGTGCTTATTAATTTAAAAGAGTAGTAATGAGCTCAATAATCTAAAGCAGAAAAGATTATTAGTACATAATCTCAGATGTTTATTCTTATGACTGTAGTCTTATCAGAACTCAGTTAGTGTTTTGTAGTCCTCAGATAGTTTAAAGAGGTACCAGGATCTCCACATTTTATGGAATTGTGTGGAAGTTTCTTTGTTAATAGCGATGGTTTCTTCCATTTCATAGGTTGCATTAGTTTTTAGAAGTCAATCTTTTATTGATGGTGCATGTCTAGTTTTCCATTTTAGTGGTATGAGCACTTTTGCAGAGTTAGGCCTTTTCCTTTATGAAAGGCCTTTTGTATCATTCCAAGACAGTTAATGCACCAAGGGATGATTTCATAATTTGTGTTAAAATGTATTGTACAGGTTTTTCTCACCCTTGTACAGTGTTGTCTGTGATTTTTACAGCTATCCATGAGTGTCCATTACGGACATGAGATGTGAGTAAGAACACCGCACACAATGTAGCCTGCCAGCTGCCGGGTGGCACCAGGCAATGCATGGATCCATCAAACATGTCATACATCTCTGACATTCTTCTTTTTCTGTACCTGTGGGCGGCAGCGCCGTTGGAGTTCCACCTCCCGACTCTAGCTCGCCGCTGCCAGCATTAGTGGTTGGTTCCTAGGTCCGCCTGTCCGCTAGCAACCTACCATGTGGTTGGTTTGCCCCAGTATTCGATTTAGGAGAACAGAAGTTCTTCCTCCAGACCTGGCTGCTGCCAGTGCCCCGCCCCCCATCCTGCTTCGGGTGTAGTTGAGGCCTCAGACTGAGTCAGGACTGCATTAAGAGAACAGAACAGAGAACTCAAGAAGCTATAAGGAACTTCTGAATGCCCTGATATATTGTTAGAGGAGAAGAGGCTCAGACTGGGCTCCCTGATAGAAAAAGGGGGATGACTCTGGGGAGGGGACTCTGATGTAAAGGGGGGCTGTGTGGATTACGATGTAAGGTAGGGGCCCTAAGGACCCTGATGTAAGGGGGGCTGTGTGGACCTTCATGTAAGGAAGGGGGGTCTTAAGAACCCCGATGTAAGAAGAGGGATGACTCTGGGGTCCATGATGTAAAGGGGGCTGTGTGGACCCTGATATAAGGAGAGGAGCTCTGGGGGCCTTGCTATAAGAAGGAGGATGTCTCTGGGGACTCTGATGTAAAGGGGGGCTGTGTGGACCACAATGTAAGGTGGGGCCCTGAAGATTCTGATGTAAGGGGGGGCTGTGTGGACCCTCATGTAAGGAAGGGGGGCTGTGTGGACTCTGATGTAAGAAGGGTGATGACTCTGGGGACTCTGATGTAAAGGGGACTGTGTGTACCTTGATGTAAGGAGGGGGGCTCTGGGGACCCTGATATAATAAGGGGGATGAGGCTGGGGACCTTGATGTAAAGGGGGCTGTGTGGACCCTGATGTAAGGAGGGGGTGCTCTGGGAACCCTGGTGTAAGGTGAGGGGGCTGTGTGGACCCTGATGTAAGGGGGGGTGCTCTGGGAGACCTAGTGTAGGGTGACTCTGAGTACCCTGATGTAAAGGGGGCTATGTGGACCCTAATGTAAGGAAGGGGGACTGTGTGGACCCCAATGTAAGAAGAGGGATGACTCTGGGGGCCCTGATATAAAGGGGAGCTGTACAGACCCTGATGTAAGGAGGGGGTGCTCTGGGAACCCTTGTTGTAAGGTGGGGTGACTCTGAGGACACTGATGTAAGGTGGGGTGACTCTGAGGACCCTGATGTAAGGTGGGTGGATCTGAGGACCCTGATCTAAGGTGGGGTGACTCTGAGGACCCTGATGTAGGTAGAGGATAACTCTATGGATCCTAATGTAAAATGGAGTTACTTTGGCGACCCTGATGTAAGGTGGGGTAACTCTGGGGACCCTGATGTAAGGGGGGACACTCTGGGAACCCTGATCTAAGGAGGGGGGATCTGGGGACCTTGGAGTATTGAGGGGGGAACTCTGGGGATTCTGATGCACAGGAGGGTGGCTCTGTGGACCCCAATGTAATAGAGGTGGCTCTGGGGACCCTAATGTAAGGGGGTTGGCTCTGGGGACCCTGATGTAAGGTGGTGGCTCTGGGGACCCTGGAGTAAGGGGGAGGGTGAATCTGGGGATCCTGATTTAAGGGAGTTACTCTGCAAACCCTGATATGGGGGGGTGACTCTAGGGACCTTGACATAAGGGGAGGACTCTGATGTAGAGGAGGGTTTCTGATCGGGATTTATGTTGTAATGTGGAATCTGATGTGAACATAGGGGCTCCTCCTAACTGTTGCACTGTATGTATTGGTTTGTCTGATAGACTGGCTTCTGTCGGTCAGTCCTGTAGCATTCAAATAGCACATGTACCCAGTGACTGCAATGCTGATCTGTGTATTCTGACAGCAGGGGCGTCCCACTGTCAGAATACAAAGACACAGTGGGAAGGGGTTTCCCCATCCACCTCAAATGTGTGGATGGGGAAATTTATTCAGTTTATTTTGCTCAGCTGGCTGGATGAATGAAAGAATGGCCAGCTTACTCCTGATCCCTGCACTCTATACATTATGTTGTTTTGTATGTTACTTATACTCACCCCTGCACTTTATACATTATGTTGTATACTACATAGTCCTGACCAAAGTGTTCATTGTTCCAACAGTTGCTGGTATTGATAAACTTCGTCTGTAACAGCTCACAGACCGGAAGATTTGTCTGCTTAATGACCAGGCCATTTTTTGCCATACGGCACTGCGTCAATTTAACTGACAATTGCGTGGTCATGCAACGTTGTACCCAAACAAAATTTGTGTCCCTTTTTTTCCCCACAAATGGAGCTTTCTTTTGGTGGTATTTGATCACCTCTGCGATTTTTATTTTTTGCGCTATAAACAAAAAAAGAGCGACAATTTTTTGCTATAATAAATATCCCCAAAAATGTTTTTAAAAAACTAATTTATTCAGCAGTTTAGGTCGATATATATTCTTCTACATATTTTTGGTAAAAAAAAAAAACGCAATAAGCGTATATTGATTGGTTTGCACAAAAGTTATAGTGTCTACAAACTATGGGAAAGATTTATGGAATTTTGATGGCATTTTTATTATTTTTTTTTTTTACTAGTAATGGCGGTGATCTGCGATTTTTAGCAGTATTGCGACATTGCGGTGGACAGATCGGACACTTTTGACACATTTTTGGGACCATTGACATTTATACAGTGATCAGAGCTAAAAAAAAGTGTTACTATGTAAATGTCACTGGCAGGGAAGGGGTTAACACTGGGGTTAAATGTGTTCCCTAGTTAGTGTTTCTAACTGTATGGGGATAGGACTAACTGGGGAAGAAAACATATCGTTGTTCCTACTTACTAGGAACAAACGATATGTCTCCTCTCCCCTGACAGAACAGGGATTTGTGTGTTTACACACACAAATCCCCGTTCTAGCTCTCGTTCCCCCAATCTTGGGTGGCCGTCGGCGATCGCGCCTGCTGGCCATGTGCCTCGGGTCGCCCGCTGTGCCACGGGGATTCGCGGGAACGTGCCACTTTGCCGACGTATATCGGCGTGAGCAGGTCGGCAAGTGGTCAGCGAGTGGTTAAGGTAAGCTAAACGAATTAAACGAAAACGTTTAATTTTTTTAAAAATGATCCTTCATTTTGAGGCTTATATGTGCCACATGCCCAATAAAGGGGTCCTGCGAGGCTTCAAAACGTTGCTGTTTGCTTTAACGATGAATAAAACTTTGGACCCAACTTTGGAGACCCATGAGGTGTTGCTGATATTTCTCACTCTGCATTGTGACTCTGTTACATGAGCTTCTGCTGGAGACTTTAACTTGTCATGCCGACTATCATTGTGTAGATATGTTCCACTGTTGTCATCATAAGGAAGCCCATCCTTACCAATGATATGCAGTCACTGCTTGAGTGAGTACATGTAGATGGGAAGTGTGTGCAAAAAGGCTGGAGCACTTAGATGTAAAAAAAGGAAATCAAAAATTATTGAACAACTATACTTTATAAAAAAAGAAAATCAAGATAATTGTTTATAATACACAATGCTTTAGAACACTAAATGTCCTCCAAATATGGTTTACATCTACTTTATGTATTCAATATTTGTATGAAGAATATAAACACAATTAACGAAAACGGCTCGAGTTATTATGTATAAAAACAATAGAAAACTGTAAGACTCTTTACTTTCACTCCAAACTTCTTTTTCTATTCTCGAAAAGTAGTCATGTTTATAAACCAGATCATGCATTGTGAGCTGTATGTTAATACTCTCATATGAAAGGAAAGCATTGCTTTTTAATGTATGACTTTCACCTCTGAACTTCATTCCCTTTTCATATTCCCCTGTGCATCACAAATACTATTCTCTTTATACTAGTTCATCTAACTGTCATGCATAAGTGCTTTTCTAGTGAAGTCACCTTACTGAAGCAGCGCATAGCATTTTTTATTTTTCTTATTTATTTGCCATCCCGGTGAAACATGTCCTACAGCTAAACAACAAATAATTTTGTATTCCATTACATGGCAGGAATAAATTATATTTGGTTGGGAAATGGCACAAACTGCTTTGAATTGCATACTCTTTCACCCTACTTCCTATATCATTCAAAGTTGGCTGCCACCATTTTTATTTATATTCCTGACAATCTGCCGCAGAACTTTTTAGGTTGTTAATATGAAATATGATGTTCATTCATCATATAAGTGAACCTCCAGCAACAAATGGGGAAATCATCAGTTTACCCATTTTTTTACTCTATTTAACAGAAGTGTTGGCAACATCTGCTGACTTACTAGCGGTCATGCTTATGCACAAACTGCAGGGTATGTGAAATTGCTAGTCATTTCTTGTTTCAAACAGCATGTTATCTTTTCCTAGAACAGAATCTATCATCATGATTTGTCAAGAGTAGTGGGTGCAGCTACATTGTAAACCAAGAATACACCAAACAAACTGGCTAGTATTGCCTTTATAATTTCAGTTATTTGTTATTGTTGTTTTGATGAAACATATTAATGTTAACCTGAGACTTGCCCATTCAAGCAAAGCAAAAGAGTTTCTTTAAAGTGTAAATATGGGCAAAAAAATTCTATAAGTAGCATTAATGCAGCAGTCTTTATTTTTCTGTGTTCTCCTGTAACAACACTACATTGCCTGTTGGTCTTGCCAGTAGATTTTTTTAAAGAGGGTTAAAGCTGAGTGTCCATAAACTTAACTTGCCCAGATGCAAGTGCAGGCCCCTTTAACTCAATTTCCCAAAGCTCTCTGAGTTGCTAGGAGGGAATGCTGAAGCAACAGCGGCATCTGTAATACTACCATAGAGGGAAGAAAGCAACCTACCATCCCTGCAATAATGACCAAACTGGGGACCCCTGATAAATGCTCTGTATCTCGTAATCTGGTAAAAAGCTGGCATTGTTAGGATTCCTTTTGGGATGAGGGTTGTGGCACCACCTAATGTAGAACTTATACTTCCTATGAATGTTGACTCTTATCATGAATTGCAAGTCTTCACTGTTCTCGTAGAAAGTAAAAGTTTCTCTATTTGCTGCCAGGACTCTTACAGTGGTATGATACTAGTTAAAACCTATAACACCAATACTCTACTACTCTGGCTGCTCCCTGGAACAGCAGTGGAAGAACTGACCCTAATCATGGATGTGCTTGCCCCCAAGGTGGAGCACATAGAACTTCAAGAGTTGTCACCACATGGTAAGAGTGAATGTGATCCAGTGGTTGGCAGGAACAAACTAAAAGTGGGCAGGAGAACGCATATTACTACTCCTACAACAAACCACCTACCGAGTTAGAAGTAGTAAGGCGTCTACAGAATAAGTGGTCAGGGATGGTCTCATAGGAAGACAATGTCCTAGGCTGTAGCAATGGGTTTGAAAACGATATACCCAGAGGTGGGAGCCCTTCCATCTGGGAGAAATATTGAGAAGTCAGGCGGATGCTAGAACAGATGATGCAACAAGGTGTGATCAAAGAGTGTAAGAGCTGATGGGTAGCTCAAATTGCCTTGGTGCGGAAGAAGGATTGGACTCCTGACTTTTGTGTGAACTATAGGTGTCTGAATATTGTTACCATGAGTGGCACCTATCTTCTTTCACAGATTGAGAAATCCATTGCCTCCCTAGGACAGATCCCCCCGCCAAGGCAAATTGACCAAAGACTACTTTCATTACTCCGATGGGGTTGTGTCATGTCCAAGGGATGCCCTCTGGGTTAAATAATGCACATTCCACATCCCAGAAGACAATGGAACATTGTCTTGGGGACATGGATCTGGATAGCGTCCTGATTTATGCATGCAATGCAGTGTTTTCTGTTACATTCAAGAACCATCTTGCACACTTAGATGCCATCTTGGCCTGGCTGCACCATATTGGAGTGAAGCTGAAACCCAAGAGGTACCATCTATTCAATTAAGATCGAGTTCCTAGGATATGTGATTTCCAGACAATGTCAAGAAAGTAAAGACCATACAGGACTGAAGGTATTAGAAATGGAATCAGTGGCACTGTGGTTCATATGCAGTTCTAGTGTCCACCAGTGGATATCTCCCAGCAGCCAGCTGGTACCAGGAGTTAGTTTGTACCTTATGCTGGCTGCTGGAAGGGTATTTAGTTCCTTTTCTAGAATCTTTGAGTGTCCCAGTGTTTTACCTGTCTGTCCATGCTCTGTGCTAGTTGTTCCTTGAAGCCTGTGATCATGCTGCTTGTACTTGCCCCCATGTGAACCTGGTCACCATTCTGGCCCTATTCCTGACCTGTCTTATCCACTGCTCCTTTCAATTCCTGCCTTGCCCTGCTTTACCCAATTCTTCCTGCACCTGTATATAATATTGGTAAGTTGCACTTGTTTGTTGCCCTGTTAGTTATTAGTCAGGATAAATAAGTAGTTTCATGGTTCATGTCTTACTGGTGCTTGCATATTCACATATGTACAGTATGTCGTTATGTGTATATTTCATTTCATTCTTGTTGCATAGTTACATTGTTAGGTTTTAAAAAGACATAAGTCCGTGTTCAACCAATGTAAAAAAATAAATAAATATAGAACCTCTATATACACAGTCCTATACCTCCAGTTGATCCAGAGTTAGGCAAAAAAACCTATAGAGCACGGACCAATTTGCTGCAGCTGTGGAAAAAAATCCTTTCTGATCTCCCAGGAGGCAATCAGATATTCCCTGGGTCAACACTCTCAGTTTTTTCCCTAAAAATTTTAATATCTTGTTACCGTATAAAAATAAAATAAGATGCATTGTTATTGTTCAAATGTGGCACTCTCTTATAACTGGGCTACTGGGTTGAAATAGTTTTTTGGCTTCACTGTGATCAGTGGTGTGGTGGTTGATTGTTTTTGTCTGGTTGGGGTTTCTTAGCTGGGTGTTTGGTTTCTCCCACCTGATTCTAGCAGGGGCTTCTGGAGTGTGAAGAGGGAGAGTCAGATGACCACTGTGAGTGTTTGTCATGCCCTGGCCGGTCCCTGAAGGGAGTCACCCGGGGGTGGCTGGGGGGTGTTGGGTGTTTGGGGGCCAACAAACAAAGAGTGTTCTTTTCTCTCAGAGGGGTTTCCAGTTCTCCTGAGGCTCCTCCCCCTGGGAGATAGCTTCTAAGACAAGGAATTGCTGTCTGGGCCTCAGCAGGAGTTGGGTTGGAGGACTGAAGAAGATTGCTAAAGTTGTTTTGGTACAGTTTTGGCCTCTGCAAGAGCTGGGCTGAGGGCCTGGGAAAGACTAATTATTCAAAGTAAGGCACTTTTCTGAAGTCATGGTATGGAGAAGGATCTTTTATCCCCCTCATGAAGAATTTTCTGGTGGAAACTGCAGTGTGAGTAGTAGATCACTCAGTGTGAGTAGTGGAACACTCAAACCTTATGACCTACCCTCTGAAAAGCCCAAAGACTTCATACGTTTGTCTCCATTATTAGTTATAATAATTGTTATTAGTCCACCATTGCACGCAGGGATGAAAAATGTGACCTCCTTCATGTTTCAGAAGAACTGAAGGATTTCTGGTCTACATTGGATATCCAAGTCTCTTCACTCTCTGGATGGTCTGTCCATTTTGACCTACTGGAACTCTCATTACAATTAATATGGTAGTAGAATTTGGGCCCCAGATCCAAAGCTGACAACCCCCAGTGGAACAAGTCCTGCCTACACTCTGCTGGACTTTTCTGCCTTTAAAAAATTGTGACTTTACACATGTTTCTATCCTTATCCTGGTTTCCTCCTTACCTTTCCTCTACCCTTACACCTTGTTGTACTCCCCTTCATAAAGTTAAAGCATGAACAAATATGGCTTCTGTTTTTCACACCTGGACTGGGATCAAGCAGTGAGATTTACAGACTTTGGCTCAGTTAGGTCTTTTGCCCACAGATCTGTAAACATTGCATGATATTTGATAGAGACTATGTCCACCCACTAGTTTGCTATAGTTTCAAGTTTAGGGTTCTACAACATTGATGTTGAGTACACAATTTGATTTTTGTGTTGGAGATTAAGTGAATGGCAAACAATGGGCCCGATTGCAGTTGGCCTTCAGTGCCTCCAAATGGAAACTCACTACCCACTAGTGGGGAAACCTGCTATACATTGACCCTTGTGACCCGTGACTAGGCCTTGTTTTTTTCCCTGAATTTGACTATGTATATCTTTGTGATTCTGTCTGTTCAAAGTGGTTCTAAAGTCAAAGGTTCTTTTTTCTTAATGCATTCTATGCATTAAGATAAAAAAAATCTTCGGTGTGCAGCAGCCCCCCTCAGCCATCTCATACTTACCTGAGCCCCATTTCAATCCAGTGATGTTGCATGAGAGCCTCGGCTGTCTGGAGACTCTCCCTCCACATTGGCTGTGACAGCAGTGAGCTCCATTGGCTCTAGCTGCTGTCAATCAAAGTCAGTGAGCCAATGAGGAGAGAGAGGGGGCAGGCCAGAGCCAGTTCTACAGCCTAAACTGTTTTTACCTTAATGCATTCCCTGCATTAAGGTAAATGTTTAGGTGGCAGTATTTCCCCCTCATCCCCCGGTTATTTTACCGTATTTGAGTCCTCACTCGATCCAGCACTATGCCCATCTGTAGAGGCTCTGTCTTCTCTCCCTGTTCTCATAGGCTTTGCTGAGGCAATGGGAGCCAATGGGGTTTGCTTTATTACTCCATCTAGATTGCAGACATCCTAATACAGGAAGCATGTTACCGGCCAGATCACCAGGTAAAAATAAAAAATAAAAATCCAAAAAAAGAAAACAAATGCAGTCACTACATCTAAGGATTGGTAAGCTGCAATATACTGTATTATATATTCCTTGGGGGGTGTAACACTGCTTTATTGGAAAAAATTGGAATCTTCACCTTGTACACTTTGTATGGTATGCATTCAGGGATTTATTGCTGATTGGTGATCATTTACAAACACTGCTTTATGCATTGGACTTCCCCCTCCTCCAATATGTAGCACAACCCTGTAGAAGTTGCTGATGTCAGGGTTCCCCACTGCTACACAGCCTGTCTCACTGCATTTCCTACTTGCACCCAGACACAAAAATCAGTCCTTTGCTTGTTTTTGTTGTTTTATTTGGGGATGATAACTTGGATGGAGTAAGGGATTATGGGATGCCCAACTTGCAAATGTCCAACAAACAAAACCGGGGGGACAACTTCCTCCCTATTTACAGATTGCTCTTCTTCCTTCCTCCTGCACAAACTTGGTTCCTTTTTGTACAGCTTCTGCTGGATCACTTTCGTTAGCTCAGAAACAGCCCATTACAGGCAGGGACTCTTAGTCCCTTTGTAACGTTGCACATGTGGAGTGAACAGCATCTTGCACCACCTTCTACTTCCACGTAGACACTGATCCCAGCCCTACTGCTTACATAATTGCTTCCTGACTGACATACACATGGAGACTCCCCAGGGCAAGGTTGGATGAAGACTTGGCACATTGTTGTCTTCAAGAGAGACCTGCTAGAGTGGGCAGTCTCTCATCTTGTCTGTCCCTGCACCATGATGATCTACTCACTGTCTCTCCTTGCTTCAGCTGCCTCTCTGGTTAGGTCCCTGAAAGGCCACTGACAGACTCCCTTCAGCACTGCTTCTCCATCTTCCACGCGACTCCTGACTGGCATTGCTCATTCCTATTTAAGGGCTCCTTAGTCCTCTGCCAGGTCCACTTCCTGGGGATAGGCTAAGGGCCCCTAAATATTCAAACAACCCTTCCTAACTTCCGCCCACTATCTTCTAGAACGTTATTCAACATTCTAGAAACAGGGTGAGGCACTAGAGAGCTGCCAGGATGAATCATCCAGTCCTGACCTCTAATAAACCTGACCCAGATTCTATGCCTCAGGTTTATCCCTGGGCCAGATGCATCTCCCTGTACTAACATTAGTAGCACACTAGAGGGTGCTACAAATATAATCCACTTACGCACTTATACACATTCTCATTTACCTGGAAAGATTTTGCTAGCTTTTGCTAGCTGGATATAATTTATACAGACAAAACTTTCAAAACATATACAACCAGACACAAATGGAAAAACCCTAAAATTCTCATGGTCAGGCTATATCGATATTTTTAAAATGAATATCCTACCATAAATGTAACTCTTGTTTCAAATGTTACCAAAACCTTTGCCCAAGGATTTCCTCAGATCCCTGACCTCCAAATGTATAATTTCTACCTGGTTGTACAAGAAACCTTGAATACAATTCTGGCTGCTAACTTGAACAAAACCTACTGGAGGAATGGGCTTTCTGGATAGTAAAGTCTCAGTACTCAACAGAACCTTGGATTGGGTGCATAGAAAATCCCAGAAACAACGGGAAGAAGTTGAAGAATCTGGTGCAGGCAGGAAACTAGAGCAGTGCTCTGGGTACACATTTAAAAAAGAAGTTTAGTCTTTACGAGTGTCTCCATGAACAATAGGAAATGGTGTGGTCCCAGCAAAACTGTAAAAACAGTTTCCCCTTGACTCCCATTAGGGCCAACCCTAAGTTCTCACCTGGCCTAGACACAGGTGTCTTCCACTATAGTAAGGTTGGCATCCCACTAAGATTACATCATTTCATAAAGAAAGATGAGGTTCTTGCACTGATCAGAGTAAATGCTGCAGCCCTACACCTTTAGATTATTGGAGATGACTCCAATTATGTAACTTTGTTAAAGCGCTCATAAAATCACTAATATTATTAGACCCCTTACAGCAATGGTTCTTGCCCTCATCAGAACCAGACACAAACTTTAAACTCATTGCTGGATGGTGAAGGGTCCTGGTAAGTCTGAGTAAATGAGACCTCCCAGACCTCTGTTAAATGTATGGAATAGTTCAAGGAATCTTGTGGAGTATTATTTCCTAATACAACCTTAGTGGGATCAAAATATTACTCTCATATCCCAAATCACACACAGTCACCCTCCCATTAGACCAGTGTTAACTTTGTAGCCGAAAATATTTTGGTTGCCTAAATTAACACTATTTTAGTCAACTAAAATACGACTAAAACTAAAACAATTCAGATAAAACTAAAACGGCATTTTGGCCAAAAGACTGACTAAAACTAAATTGAAATTTGACGTCAAAATGAACACTGCACTACCACATAAGAATATGTAGACGGCTATATTCAGGTAATATGTGCAATGACATTACAACCAGTAGAATTTACAGTTTTTTTGTTTTTTATTACATTTTAAAGTTGCACTTCTGTTTGTCGAAAAGCAGTTGTTTGTGAAAATTGGTTTTATTTATAAAGATAATATATATATCGCAATGGCAGTGCATGTTCAAACCTTAAGGCTCTGTTCACACCTAGGCGTTTTTGGGCATTTTTCTGCTCTAAGCCTCAGCTCTAAAAACTACCAACAAGACAAATTCCATTCATTTTCATGGCCCCGATTTACATCTGAGAGTTCTGTCACCTAAAGCAAAACGCCCGTCGCTCAAGAAATTACAGGACCTTCTTTTTTGGCAGATTACAGGTGTTTTTTATTCTTTTACATTGGTGACCTTTTGACCTGTACAAATCGCAGCAAAAATCTCTGTAAAATCGCGGCAAAATCACTGCAAAAATTGCGGTAAAACAAAAATAGCGCGACTTTCTGCCTGAAAGCAATACGCTCAGGTGTGAACGGAGCCTAATACCTTAAATAATAACATGTTATTAGATTTTTACTCCAGGAGTATATAATGATTTTGGCAATTCTAGAGAAATGCTTAAATAATATATTACAATTTAACTAAACCCATTTGATATTAGTTGACTAAAATGTAGGAGATTTTTGTCGAAAAAATTTACTGGAGAAATACAACTAAAACTAAAACAATTCAGATGACTAAAATACGACTTGAACTAAAATGGCATTTTAGTCAAAAGACTATAACTAAAAGTGAATAGACATTTTACATAAAAAATTAAGAGTACCCAATTAACCCTTGGGTACTCTTATTTCATAGTAAATCTATGTTAGCTAGCAAATACAGAAAACACGATTCCTCATTTATCAAACACAGCCAAAAGACTGATCCGTAAATACTGGATCAAGCCACCCCCAGTACCCAAATGGACACTGGGAGTGGGTAAAATCTGTCTTATGGAAGAGATACAATTTAGAAATCCAACAGTTACAGGCCTTATTTTCCAATAACCTAATCATATTGATATGTACAAAGCTCCAAAATCCAATGCTGCAAGATAAGCTTACAGGCTTGGAAAAGAGGTCTGAATACTACCTCTCTGACATAAACATCTTGTATTATATCATCTAGAATGCCTAATAGGCACATTTAGGGTCAACGGTTATAGACAATAGCATTCACTTTAGCGGAATGGAGACACTTTTCCCACCTCTCCCTTCTCCCTCAGTCCTAATGTCTATGTGGTGGTGGATGGGCCCAAAACTATTGCTTAAATTTAACTAATACTGTTACAGCACTGCAACAGATAATATCATATTTTATGCAATACCTTCCTTTGTCAACCATGTACACAGTAGTTTATCAATTTAAAGGTTGTGTATGATGCTTTCTTTTCTATTGTTTTGTTGTATGATGCATGATGTTAACAAAACCTTTATTGGACACAATATTATATAACTATAAGCTTACCATTGTAAGCAGACCTGGCAGTGTTATTTGCTTGGTTCCAACTTCAGAAACTGACAGTTTGATGGACAGCTTGGCCCAAGATCATTTTGAGTTCCTTCTCACCTGCTTCTGACCTCCTTTCAACCTGCATTTGACATCATTCTTAGCTGCTTTTGCATTTCCATTGACTTACATTGACAGTTCTGATGTGAACAAAATCCTATGTACACAGGCCCTAAAGCAAACAGTACTCAACGGTTAAATTAAAGTTGTATTAACATTCTTGCAGTGGTCGGTTAAAAAAAATAATATAACGGCTAAAATTTGTGCCTTTGCTGTGGAAAAGTCTGCTTCAGGCTCCTTTCCTGGAAAAAATCCTGCTTCCTGCAGAGCTGGTCATGTGATCAAAAGCTTTGGCAGATCTATGCTACAGAGACTGACCAGCCAACATGAGGTCTATCTTTCTTTTTAACATCACATGACCAAATATGTCAATTTATAGTCATTTAATTACCACAAGAGGGAGCAGCATATTCTCCAGTAGGGATGAGCCAAACACCCTCCGGTTCGGTTCACACCAGAACCTGCGAATGGACCGAAAATTCGCAGGAACGTTAGAACCCCATTGAAGTCTATGGGACTCGAATGTTCAAAATCAAAAGTACTAATTTTAAAGGCTAATTTGCATGGTATTGTCCTAAAAAGGGTTTGGGGACCCGGGTCCTGCCCCAGGGGACATGTATCAATGCAAAAAAAAAGTTTTAAAAACGGGCGTTTTTTCGGGAGCAGTGATTTTAATGATGCTTAAAGTGAAAAAAAAGTGAAATATTCCTTTAAATATCGTACCTGGGGGGTGTCTATAGTATGCCTGTAAAGTGGCGCGTGTTTCCTGTGCTTAGAACAGTCCCTGCACAAAATGACATTTTTGAAGTAATAAAAGTCATTTAAAACTGCTTACGGCTTTAATGTAATGTCGAGTCCCGGTAATATGGATGAAAATCAGTGAGACAAACTGCATGGATACCCCCCCAGTCCATTACCAGGCCCTTTGGGTCTTATATGGATATTAAGGGGAACCCCGCACCCAAATTAAAAAAAGGAAAGGCGTGGGGCCCCAGGCCCTCTGAACAGCAGTATACAGGTGGTGCAAACAGGACAGGGACTGTAGGTTTGTTGTTAAGTAGAATCTGTTTGTAATTTTGAACTGGTACATTTTTAAAGTGTAGCTCCAGCCAAAAAATCTATTTTTAAGCTTTTTGGAAAACATAGGGAAGAGTTATCACCCCTGTGACATTTGTTTTGCTGTCTGTGCACCTCTTCAGAAGATTTTACCTCACTTTCTGTCCCAATGACAAATGCTTTTTGACAATTTGGGGTTTTTAGTGAAACAAGGATTGGTGATAAAGCATCAGTGGAGAGGAGACACATTTTTTCCATATTAACTCTTACAGGAGAGAACTTCCCTTCCTAGGGGTAGATTTCATCTCACTTCCTGTTGTCTCCTTCCGTTTGCAAGTAGGAGTCGTTTGTAATTTGGATGTTTGAAAGTAGGGGCCTGCCCTATATACTCTGCAGAAATTGCGGCCTTAGGTGTTGGTGTTGCCACAACACTGTAAGCCCTCACAGTTACTCTTGGTGGGCGCAGGAAAGGGCTCTGCTGTGAAATATTAGATGAAGAATTGTAATTACATGCCCCTGTTGAACAAGGTCAGAAAAATTGGGCCTTTGGTGGTGGTGGTGGTGGTGGTGGTGCTGGTGCTACAACACTGTAAGTCCTCACAGTTACTCTTGGTGGATGCAGAAACGGGCCCTGCTGTGAAATATTAGATCAAGAATTGTAATTACATGCACCTGTTGAACAGGGGCAGAAAAATTGGGCCTTTGGTGGTGGTGGTAGTGTTGCCACAACACTGTAAGTCCTCACAGTTACTCTTGGTGGATGCAGAAACGGGCCCTGCTGTGAAATATTAGATCAAGAATTGTAATTACATGCACCTGTTGAACAGGAGCAGAAAAATTGGGCCTTTGGTGGTGGTGGTGTTGCCACAACACTGTAAGTCCTCACAGTTACTCTTGGTGGGAGCTGGAACGGGCCCTGCTGTGAAATATTAGATCAAGAATTGTAATTACATGCACCTGTTGAACAGAGGCAGAAAAATTGGGCCTTTGGTGGTGGTGGTGCTGGTGCTGGTGCCACAACACTGTAAGTCCTCACAGTTACTCTTGGTGGGCGCAGAAATGGGCCCTGCTGTGAAATATTAGATCAAGAATTGTAATTACATGTCCCTGTTGAACAGGGGCAGAAAAATTGGGCCTTAGGAACTGGTGCCACAACACTGCAACCCCTCACAGATACTCTAGTTGGAGCGCAGTAATGAGCCCTCCTGTAAAATATTGCATCAAAAATTGTAATTACACGCCCCTGTTAAACAGGGGCTGAAAAATTGGGCCGTAGGCACTGGTGCTGGTGCCACAACACTGCAACCCCTCACAAATACTCTAGTTGGAGCGCAGGAACGAGCACTGCTGCAAAGTATTGCATCAAAAATTGTAATTACACTCCCCTGTTAAACAGGGGCAGAAAAATTGGGCCTTAGGCACTGGTGCTGGTGCCACAACACTGCAACCCCTCACAGATACTCTAGTTGGAGTGCAGTAATGAGCCCTCCTGTAAAATATTGCATCAAAAATTGTAATTACACGCCCCTGTTAAACAGGGGCTGAAAAATTGGGCCTTAGGCACTGGTGCTGGTGCCACAACACTGCAACCCCTCACAAATACTCTAGTTGGAGCGCAGGAACAAGCCCTGCTGCAAAGTATTGCATCAAAAATTGTAATTACACGCCCCTGTTAAACAGGGGCTGAAAAATTGGGCCTTAGCCACTGGTGGCGGCGCCCAGAACCAAAAATTATTCAGTTACATCAACATCAGGTGCTTGGTAGATGGTGGTGATCCAAGACTGATTCATTTTTATGAAGGTCAGTCGATCGACCGAGTCGGTGGACAGACGCACCCTGTGATCAGTTACAAAACCTCCAGCAGCACTGAATGTGCGTTCCGAAAGAACGCTGGATGCAGGACAGGCCAGTAGCTTAATTGCATACTGTGTAAGCTCTGGCCAGTGATCCATCCTCAAGACCCAGTAACCCAGAAGATTTTCGGTGGGAAAGGTGTCCAAGTCAGAACTTGCCCCTAGTTATTCCTGCACCATGTAAAACAGACGCTGGCGATGGTTGCTGGAACCGATCATACCTTGGGGCTGCGGACTAAAAAATTGTCTGAACGCATCGGTCAGACGGCCATCTTCTCCACCACTCCTTCTTTGACTGACCGAAGCCTCAGCAACACGTTGTCCAGGAACAGGAGTTTGTAACCTCCCAGTCTCTGGGAACGCATTGCACAGACCTTTCTGCAAGGCCTCCCGAAGATGTTACATCATCTGCTCCATCTGTGATGGCAAGACAAGGTCCGCAACCTTACCCTTGTAACGTGAATCAAGGAGGGTTGCCAGCCAGTATTGATCCCTCTCCTTGATACCATGAATACGAGGATCCTTTCGCAGGCTTTGCAGGATCAGGGAGGCCATGCACCGTAGGTTTGCTGAGGCATTCGGTCCGGAGTCCTCTGGGTCACTAGGGACGACATGATCCACAGCCACCTCCTTCCAGCCACGTACAAGTCCATGGGTTTCTTGGGACTGTAAATGATCCCTTAAAGACTGCTGCTGATGCTGAGTGCCAAGCTCCACCTCCATACTGACACAATCCTCCTCTTCCTCCTCCTCCTCCTCCTCGTTCTCTTCCTGTGTGATCGGCGGGCACGCAGGAACACTGTCTGGATAAAGGGGGCCTTGAGAGCTAAGGAAGTCCTCTTCCTGCCTCTTTTCTGCCTCAAGTGCCCTGTCCATTACTCCATGCAGCATGTGCTCCAACAGGTGAACAAGGGGGACAGTGTCACTGATGCATGCACTGTCACTGCTCACCATCCTCGTGGCCTCCTCAAATGGTGACAGGACAGTGCATGCATCCCTGATCATGGCCCACTGACGTGGGGAAAAAAAACAAGCTCCCCTGACCCTGTCCTTGTGCCATAGTCGCACGGGTACTCATTGATGGCCCTCTGCTGCATGTGAAGCCTGGCCAACGTTGAGTTCCACCTGGTGGGCATGTCACAGATTAGGCGGTTCTTGGGCAGGTTAAATTCCTTTTGGAGGTCAGCCAGCCGAGCACTGGCATTATATGACCTGTGGAAATGCACACAGACTTTCCTGGCCTGCCTCAGGACATCCTGTAAGCCCGGGTACCTGCCCAAGAACCGCTGAACCACCAAGTTAAGGATGTGAGCCAAACAGGGCACATGGGTCAGTTGTCCCTGTTGGAGGGCGGAGAGGAGGTTGGTGCCATTGTCGCAAACCACCATACCTGCCTTAAGCTGGCGTGGCATCAACCACCTCTGAACCTGCCCCTGCAGAGCTGACAGAATCTCTGCCCCAGTGTGGCTCCTGTCCCCCAAGCACACCAGCTCAAGCACCGCATGGCATCTTTTGACCTGCGTGCTTGCGTAGCTCCTTGAACGCCTACGGAGCACCGCTGGTTCCAAAGTTAAATCAGCACAGGAAGAGGCCATGGAGGAAGAAGAAGAGGAGGGGATGGAGGAGAGAGGTGTGGCAGAATCACCACTAGTAGTATTTTGGAGGCGTGGTGGCAGAACAACCTCCAACACTACTGCACCTTGTCCTGCATCCTTCCCAGCTGCCAGAAGAGTCACCCAGTGCGCGCTAAAAGATAGGTAACCTCCCTGTCCATGCCTGCTGGACCATGAGTCAGCGGTAATATGCACCTTACCACTGACTGCCCTGTCCAGCGAGGCCAAGACATTGCCTTCCACATGCTGGTAGAGAGCCGGAATCGCCTTCCGTGAGAAAAAGTGGCGTTTGGGAACCTGCCACTGAGGAACCCCACATTCCACAAACTCACGGAAGGGGGCAGAGTCTACCAACTGAAAAAGCAGCAGATGAAGTGCTAGCAATTTAGCCATGCTAGCATTCAACCGCTGGGCATGTGGATGGCTGGGAGTGAACTTATTTTGGCGGTGCAGCAGCTAGGGAAATCTGCCTGTTACAATCTGACATCGGTGTACCGAAAGCAGATTGCCCCCAAGTACTTGGCTGGGACACACCTAATTCTACACCTTCATTCCTCTCAGTGCAGGTCTCAGAGAGGACTGAGGGTATAGTGGGGTTGGAGATCCCAGCTGATGAGGAGCAAGGAGAGGTCCTCTTTGTTCTTTGGTATGGGTGGTGCTGGAGATGTTTTGGCCACGAGGGATACGCTTGAGACATATGTTGCAAATAGCAGCGGTGGGATCTGATGCACTCGTCTCAAAAAAGGCCCACACCAAAGAACTTTTGGAATAACGCGCAGAGACAGCAGCGCCCTGCACATGCGGAGCTCTGTGGTGTGATGCAGTCGGTGTGCTGCCCTTAAGCTGGCCCCTGGAGGGCATCCTGCCTCGTTGGTGATGTGCCTCCTCCTCCTCCTCTCTCCTATCAGGCACCCATGTGGAGTCAGTGACCTCATCATCCCCTCCCTCCTCATCACTGGAGCAAAGCTGGCAGTATGCTGCAGCTGGGGGAACATGACTGCCAGATTGCTGTCCTTCTTGGGCATCCCCTCTCTCTGGGCTCACGTTACTGCCTTCCTCGAGCTGGGTACCATCATCGGAGCCTTCAAAACGCTGGGCATCCTCCTGGAGCATGTACTCAACACTGTGGTCAAACAGTTCGGGGGACTCCTCAGGAGGACATGGTGGGGCTAGGGAAGGAGTGACTGATGGCATTGAGCCAAGGCAAGAGGACGCGTTAGAAGCTGCTTTGCCAGACAAAGTACCCTGAGCCTGGGTGAGAGAGGATGAGAAGGATGAGGACAGCTTGGTCATCCACTCTACCAAGTCTTCCGCATGTTGCAGCTCAACACAGCCAGCTGCCAAAAAAAAGGACAAGCGTGTCCCACAGCCACGTGCTGATGAGGATGCACCGTCTCCATGACCAGCACTGTTGCCTCGAGACACAGAGCCAGCTTGCCCTCTTTTATTGGCTTGTGACTGTCTGCCTCTCCTTGTTGGCCTTCCAGACATACTAATGGCTTGCAGTGAGATGTAGCTGCACAAAGCTGGGATGTACAGTGTATGTATATATATATATATATCTATATATCTATATATATATATATAGATATATATATATATATATATATATACTGATACTGCAGCTAGCAGAATCAACTGCCTGCCTGTAGTATTATTAGTATGAGAACACCAGCAATTGTCTTCAGGTAGCTTTAGGTGCACACTGTGCAGAGGACGCAGTGCACTAACTGTAAATACTGTAGCTGCCTGCCTGTGGAATAAATAGGATCAGAAGAACACCACCAATTTTATTCAGGTAGCTTTAGGTGCACACTGTGCAGATGACACAGTACACTAACTGTAAATACTGTAGCTGCCTGCCTGTAGTATTAATAGGATCAGAAGAACACCACTAATTTTCTTCAGGTAGCTTTAGGTGCACACTGTGCAGAGGACACAGTGCACTAACTGTAAATACTGTAGCTGCCTGCCTGTGGTGTTAATAGCAGCAGAACAACAGCAATTGTCTCCAGGTTGCTTTAGGTGCACACTGAGCAGAGGACGCACTACACTAACTTGTAAATACTGCAGCTGCCTGCCTGTGGTATTAATAGGAGCAGAACAACAGCAATTGTCTCCAGGTAGCTTTAGGTGCACACTGTGCAGAGGAAGCACTGCACTAATTGTAAATACTGTAGCTGCCTGCCTGTGGTATTAATAGGATCAGAAGAACACCACTAATTTTCTTCATGTAGCTTTAGGTGTACACTGTGCAGGGGACGCACTACACTAAATTGTAAATACTGCAGCTGCCTGTGGTACTTTACTAATAGGATCAGAAGAACACCACTAATTTTCTTCAGGTAGCTTTAGGTGCACACTGTGCAGAGGACGCACTACACTAACTTGTAAATACTGCAGCTGCCTGCAGTACTGTACTAATAGGATCAGAAGAACACCACTAATTTTCTTCAGGTAGCTTTAGGTGCACACTGTGCAGAGGACACAGTACACTAACTGTAAATATTGTAGCTGCCTGCCTGTGATATTAATAGGATCAGAAAAACACCACTAATTTTCTTCAGGTAGCTTTAGGTGCACACTGTGCAGAGGACATGGTGCACTAACTGTAAATACTGTAGCTGCCTGCCTGTGGTATTAACAGGAGCAGAACAACAGCAATTGTCTCCAGGTAGCTTTAGGTGCACACTGTGCAGAGGACGCACTACACTAGCTGTAAATACAGTACCTGCCTGCCTGTGGTATTAATAGGATAAGAAGAACATCACTAATTTTCTTCAGGTAGCTTTAGGGGCACACTGTGCAGAAGACACAGTGCACTAACTGTAAATACTGTAGCTGCCTGCCTGTGGTATTAATAGGAGCAGAACAACAGCAATTGTCTCCAGGTAGCTTTAGGTGCACACTGTGCAGAGGACACACTACACTAACTGTAAATGCTGTAGCTGCCTGCCTGTGGTATTAATAGGATCAGAAGAACACCACTAATTTTCTTCAGGTAGCTTTAGATGCACACTGTGCAGTGAACACAGTGCACAAACTATAAATACTGTAGCTGCCTGCCTGTGGTATTGATAGGAGCAGAACAACAGCAATTGTCTCCAGGTAGCTTTAGGTGCACACTGTGCAGATGAAGCACTACACTAACTGTAAATACTGTAGCTGCCTGCCTGTGGTATTAATAGGATCAGAAGAACACCACTAATTTTCTTCAGGTAGCTTTAGGTGCACACTGTGTAGGGGACGCACTACACTAAATTGTAAATACTGCAGCTGCCTGCGGTACTGTACTAATAGGATCAGAAGAACACCACTAATTTTCTTCAGGTAGCTTTAGGTGCACACTGTGCAGAGGACACAGTACACTAACTGTAAATATTGTAGCTGCCTGCCTGTGATATTAATAGGATCAGAAGAACACCACTAATTTTCTTCAGGTAGCGTTAGGTGCACACTGTGCAGAGGACACAGTGCACTAACTGTAAATACTGTAGCTGCCTGCCTGTGGTATTAATAGCAGCAGAACAACAGCAATTGTCTTCAGGTAGCTTTAGGTGCACACTGTGCAGAGGACGCACTACACTAACTGTAAATGCTGTAGCTGCCTGCCTGTGGTATTAATAGGATCAGAAAAACATCACTAATTTTCTTCAGGTAGCTTTAGATGCACACTGTGCAGTGGACACAGTGCACTAACTGTAAATACTGTAGCTGCCTGCCTGTGGTATTAATAGGAGCAGAACAACAGCAATTGTCTCCAGGTAGCTTTAGGTGCACACTGTGCAGAGGACGCAGTACACTAACTTGTAAATACTGCAGCTTCCTGTGGTACTGTACTAATAGGATCAGAAGAACACTCATTTTCTTCAGGTAGCTTTAGGTGCACACTGTGCAGAGGACGCAGTACACTAACTGTATACTGTAGCTAATAGGACTAAAAGGATCAGAAGAACACCAGCAATTTTCTTCAGGTACTGTAAAAACACCTGCCTGCCTGTCAGTAGTAGGAAGGGAATAACAGGAACGGATCTGGCTAAACTGAATACAGTGTGTATATATATATATATATATATATATATATATATATATATATATATACACACACACAACACCTAGGATGTATATATATATATATATATATATATATACACACACAATACACTGTAAGTGCAGCTAACTGACTCGCCTGCCTACTCTGGGGGTCATTTACTATAGCGCCAAAAAATTATCCTGCAGTACCAAAAAATAACTCTCAAAAAAGGCCAGAGGGACTTCAACTCTCAGAAAGTCAGCGCTAATGCAAATGGAAAGCAGCGCTATTGCGGCAATAATGCCTGTCAGATCACATATGCTGGAATAGTGGAAGTCAAAGGGGCTCAAACCTGCAAAATCCAAAGTTCTCACTGAAGGCTTATATGCAAGTTCTTTGCCATAAAAAGTGTTTGGAGATCTGGGTCCTGCCCCAGGGGACATGGATCAATGCAAAAAAAAATTTTTTAAACTAACATTTTTTGGGAGCAGTGATTTTAATAATGCTTAGAAGAGTGAAACAATAAAAATGTAATATTCCTTTAAATTTCGTACCTTGGGGGTGTCTATAGTATGCCTGTAAAGGGGCGCATGTTTCCCATGTTTAGAACAGTCTGACAGCAAAATGACATTTCAAAGGAAAAAAAGTCATTTAAAACTACTCGCGGCTATAAATGAATTGCCGGTCTGACAATACACATAAAAGTTAATTGATAAAAACGGCATGGGAATTCCCCATAGGGGAACCCTGAACCAAAATTTAAAAAAAAATGGCATGGGGGTCCCCCTAAATTCCATACCAAGCCCTTCAGGTCTGGTATGGATATTAAGGGGAACCCCGGACAAAATAAAAAAAAAATGGCGTGGAGTCCCCTCAAAATTTATACCAGACCCTACAGGTCTGGTATAGATTTTAAGGGGAACCCCGCGCCAAAGTAAAAAAAAATGGCATGGGGCACGCAACCTGGCAGGCCGCAGGAAAAGAGGGGGGGACGAGAGAACGCCCCCCTCCTGAACCGTACCAGGCCACATGCCCTCAACACTGGGAGGGTGCTTTGGGGTAGCCCCCCAAAACACCTTGCCTCCATGTTGATGGGGACAAGGGCCTCATCCCCACAACCCTTGCCCGGTGTTTGTGGGGGTCTGCGGGCGGGGGGCTTATCGGAATCTGGAAGCCCCCTTTAACAAGGGGACCCCCAGATCCCGGCCCTCCCCCCTGTGTGAAATGGTAAGGGGGTACAAAAGTACCCCTACCATTTCACAAAAAAAGTGTCAAAAATGTAAAAAATTACAAGAGACAGTTTTTGGCAATTCCTTTATTTAAATGCTTCTTCTTTCTTCTATCTTCTATCTTCCTTCGGTTTCTTCCTCCATCTTCTTCTGGTTCTTCCTCTGGTGTTCTCATCCAGCATCTTCCTCCGCTGCGTCGGCGTCTTCTTCCCTTCTTCTCCTCGGGCCGCTTCGCATCCATGATGGGAGGCTCCCGCTGTGTGACACTTCTCCTCTTCTGACGGTTCCTAAACAACAGAGGGCGGGGCCACCTGGTGACCCCCGCCCCCCTCTGACGCACGGGGACTTCCCTGTGGCATTCCCCATGACGTATAAATAAAGGAATTGTCAAAAACTGTCTTTTGCCATTTTTAACATTTTTGACATTTTTTTTGTGAAATGGTAGGGGTACTCCCTTACCATTTCACACAGGGGGGAGGGCCAGGATCTGGGGGTCCTCTTGTTATAGGCATGTGCATTTCGTTTCGTTCCGAATCGAAATTCGGACGAATTTTTCATTATTCGGAAATTCGGATGCATCCGAATTTCCGAATGACAAAAGTAAAGAATTTAAACGAATCCGAAAAAAAACGAACGAATTCGAATCGAATTCGAAAACATATTCGAATCGAATTCGAAAACATATTCGAATCGAATTCGAAAACATATTCGAATCGAATTCGAAAACATAATCAAATTTTAAAAAAATAGAAAACGTTTTTCTAAAAAAAACAATAAGGTAGAATATAAAATAATAAAGCAATAGAATATGTATATATATATATATATATATATATATATATATATATATATATGTTTTTTTATGCTTTTCTTTTCTATTATTTTATATTCTATAATAGTATTTTCAATTCAAATTCAAATTCATTCTATACGAAATTCGAATTTCGGAACATGGCTTCTGAAGTTTGAATTTCGTATAGAATGAATTCGAATTTGAATAGAAAAGATTAGAACAGAAAATAATAGAAAAGTATAGACTATAAAAACAATAGAACAGAATAGAAGAAAATATAATATATATAATTTATTCTATTCTGTTCTATTGTTTTTCTAGTCTTTTCTCTTCTACTCTATTCTAATCTTTTCTATTCAAATTCGAATTCATATTATAAGAAATTCAAATTTCGGAAGATGGTTTTATATATATATATATATATATATATATATATATATATATATATATATATATATATAGAGAGAGAGAGAGAGATATATCTCTCTCTCTCTCTCTCTCTCTCTCTCTCTCTCTCTCTCTCTCTCTCTCTCTCTCTATATATATATATATATATATATATATATATATATATATAAAACCATCTTCCGAAATTTGAATTTCTTATAATATGAATTCGAATTTGAATAGAAAAGATTAGAACAGAGTAGAA